>NC_056713.1:7342732-7442732 GCF_018831695.1 Puntigrus tetrazona
CACGTTTAAACGTTTATGAAGCATATCTATATCATACGTCCCTGTTAATGGCCATCTGGGGGTCGGACACAAAAAAAGTTTCATGAGCGATCAGACTAATTACATACGTGGGTAGTTGACGTATCAACGTGTCCTATGGTGTGACGGAAAAATTATGAAATAAAAAAAGGCTCCAACATTGAAGATAAACCTCTCTCATGCTACTTGTGAATCTAAAAATGAAGATGCATTTTTCTCATTGTCTCGTTTAATTTTTTTTCTACATTTTTGCTGTCACACCGTTGGATTTTGTCGCCAGAAATTATATAAATATATGTTGCAAACAGTGAAGCTCAATTAAATGTAATATATATAAATATGAAGCTCAAGTAATACATTTTCATAAAATATATGCAAAAATGGCTCATAGTTATATTGATATAAAATAGATTTACCAAAACATTTCTGGAATTTTTTGTATACATGTCTGCAACTATTTTAAAAATGGACAAAAAATATATTGCATATATATATGCATATATATATATATATATATATATATATATATATATATATATATATATATATATATATATATATATATATATATATTAATATAATAGCTAATTAATACTAGCATAAATTTCAAAGTCAAAAAATGACCCAAACATTCCTTCTTCAAATTTTAAAAAATAGATATTATAAATACTTTGAAATTTGTACTATTTTCATTTAAAAAATCTGAAATGATGAGGTAAAAAACTCCACTGGTGATCCGATTGAATCGTTATAACCTCATTCATCCCACATTTTAATACGAAAAGGTGCAATGTTTATCTCCTGCGATTTTTCTTGCGTGATTAATTTGGGGAATTCCGAAGTCTGACCTTCTTGGACTGCCATCCGTGCCCGTGGCTGTCTTGAGTTGGGTCTTGCTGTTTCTCTGGGTTAAAGAGCGCCGAAGACTCAACACGCTCGCCGCTATCTCGTCTATATTTACACCTGCGATTGTTTGCTTCCCAGGCAATTTAACAGCCATTCGAGAGCAACACATAATCAATACCTCAAGAAATCAAAACGGGGCTTGTAAATAGAGCGAATCGGCCCTGAATAATAGCCTTTTCCATGAGAATCAGCACATTGATTGGAATACCAATACCTCTCGGCATTGGCATGCCATCTGAATGAATCCTGCCTTGATGCGGCCTGGCAATAAATGACAGGAATTAATGTTGTTTTGATGTGACCGAGTGGGGGTGGAAAGAGAGAGAGAGACAGAGGAATGATTCTGACACATTATAACAGCCCATTAAGACCTGGACCCCGTTTCATTTACAGAAGCTTGACACTTCACCAAAACAAATGCTATTCCTCCAATAACAAATAAAGCACGGCAATAATAGCAGCCAGTGGGTTATGCAGCGAATTCTCGCTATCCCAATGAGAACAGATACGCTAGTCTGCTCGCATTATAGAAAAACCCTCATAAAAGCCTTATAAAACTCTCTTTACACTTTAAGACTGGGTTAAATTCATCACCCAGCCGTGGAGCGGAGAATATATTGCTTCGAATTTCCATACATTTTGGTTGAAAATTTTATATTTCTCCTTTCATTGGCGCGCGCGAAGGAGAGAGAACTTTTTTTTATCCCATGATCCTCAAATGAAATCGCCCATTTGGGCCGGTGATGGATAGGACGCGCGCGCTCACTGATGGAGATGTCATTAGAAGCAACAAAAGCGCCCTGTCAGGTGCCGTCGCACGCTGACAAATGCCCCGTAATCTCTGGAGATTGCCGATATTACATTTGGCTCTTTACTCCGGTTCTCTCCGGGGCTTTCTCTCTCCGGTCCGCTCAGCTATACGTCAGGGGTGCGCGCGCTTCGTAACGGCGTTTGACTTACCTGCGCGTCGCGGGATAATGAAAAGATTTACATAAAAAGCACGGGACGAAGAAAAGCGCGCGATCGGGGATGAACGGCATTTGCATGATCGCATTAGCAGAGCACTGATCGAAATCAGACACCTCTTCTGAGAAAGACACGGACACAGATCCGCACAGACACCTTCTCTCCATCAGTAATAGCCAGACAGTATGTGTTGGCAGTAATTGTTTCATTGCAAAGTGCTTAACCTTCCATTAGCGGGGCAGCTGATCTGCACGGCTGGGCCGGGGAACTTGATTTACAGAGAGGAGAGATTTAGCGTCCGCGCACACACAGAAGCTCCTCTATTGACCCAGAGAGAACGGAGCCAGCTGTTACTGTACCATTTCTCCTATATCACTCCATGCACTTAACGCCACGATGCTTCTCCCATACATCCAGCAGGACGGTGAGCGAGTGCATGTAGTCCGGAGTATGCCATCGGATTATATGGCATTTTTTATTATGGTTACTTTCTATGCATACATGTGATATCATGTCAATGCAAAGTCTGTGCAAAGACCTTCACTAATTAGTCTTTTGTAAAATAATATAGTTAAATGTACTTTAAATATATTCCATTTGCATTTATTTAAAGTACGTTACATTTATTTCATACTAAGTATAGTTCAAATCTATTAATGTTTACTGGCATATCTCTTGAGACTTACTGATATAAGGATTTCAATTAAACTGTATTTAGAGTACTTTTGCACTACATTTCTCATGAACCCCCTGCAGTTCTGTAATTAAGCCCTGTTTTAGGGAAACCTGCTGTATTGTAATGTTTAATGCAATATAGTCTACGATAAACCCATTCACATTTATGTCATAAAAGAGTTAAGTAATCTAAAAGTAATCCAAAACATAGATTACATTACTTACTACAGTATAATTGTCATAATGTAATTAGTAACCAGTGACTGACTGCAATTTATAATAAATCTTCCGGTAGTGTACACACACACCGTTATTTTATTTCACACACACATTTTGGCTAGTGCATCAGATGTTTGAGCCATCGGTTTATTCGAGTGCTGTGTGTTGATTGTGGTGTAATAAGCGCAGACTGATTTGTGAAGGCGCAGTCAGAGTTTTTTAGTGACTTTAGATTTTAGTGACTTCTGCTAGGGGTGATGGAAGATCAAACGCGGATTATTCGGACCTTTATGACCAGTGAGATGTGAGCAAGTGTTTTATGACATCTATAACGTTCCAGCAGTTATTACCGGTTCAAATGGATGTGTATGAAGGTGCGTGGTTGTGTTTGAAAGCTAGTGACTTTCTACCGCAAGCAATGAAGGACGACGGGGTTTTTTGGTCAGTTGAGTCTTTATTTGTCTTTTTTGCGTGCCAGAGTTAAACACTTTAGGGTTTAAAGGCTTGTTCAAATCTGTAACTTTAAATCTGAGCAATAGTTGCTGCGATAAGACATTATTACACTGGTTTTACATGTGCAAAGTGCTGTATAACAAACATCCAGATTCATAGAGTACAATAAAACATAACCAAACAAGGATATCAACATAGCTCAACTTAATGCAAACTTTAAAAAAGCTAATAGATGAGACCACTCTAATTCACGCGGCAGGTCTCGGATCAAGGCCTGGTCTTCTTTATACTTAAAATGAGTCTGTGCAATAGTGAGAAGCAGCTTTTTAAAGTCTGTCACATATCATTCCTTTAAAAACATACAGCAGGTACTGTACTTAGGACCTTCTCTACATCTTTGGTTCACAGGACCTGGTCTGTAAAAACACAACAGCTCGTCAAATGCAGGTCAATAAATAATAACCTCTGTCTCTGTCCCTAGTTTAACTGAACCAGACTGAAGGCCACCCATCTCTTCTAAACCAAAAGTCACTCCAAAAGTCTCAAAGGGAAACAAAAATGTATGCATTGTCAGCATAAAAAGTATAGGACAAAACCACATGCGACAAAAACGAAATCGGCTCAATAACAGAACCCTGAGGAACACCACAGGTAATGGGTACCTAGAAAATCCCTAAAATACTTTTTCTTAGGAGAAGATCTGAACGCTTTGTTATGTACACATTCATGATGCAGTAGTTGCGCAGGTATTCATTTACCCAGCGCCGCCGGAGAGATTGATGTTGCAATGAAAGTCACGAGCATGCATGAAACCTGATGTCTCTCACTTCTGTCTCTAAAAAAGCCAGCGATGGACCTCCAACCCGCCCTCCACAAACAACCAGACCGCTCACAAACGTACGCCACGTAACGCCAGAGTTCCGCATAACGCTTCGAAAACTTTTCGATATTAAATTTGCCCGAGTATTTTCTTTTATTCCCTCTGTCTCTCCCCTCCCCCTTCTCTCTCTCTCTCTCGGTTTCTCCGGCAGCAGGTGAGTGGGAGACGCCTTGGGGATATGGATGAGCCCAGTTCACACAAGCGTCTCATTAGCGAGCACTGAATTACACTCCAGACACGTCTTTATGTAGACTAATCATATTACAGCAACCAGGGGAGAGAGAGAGAGAGAGAGAGAGAGGGAGGGAGAGAGAGAGAGAGGGAGAGGAATGACGTTGATGGGGCAGAGGTAGAGTGGGAGGGGGGGCTGCTTAACCTTTCTTGCAATCTGATTTGCCCGGGAGAACTCAATGTAATCGAGAAGCAACGTCGTGACATGGCTCTGTCTATCTCTCCATCTCTTTACACACGACTCCCTCCACTTCTCCTTCCTCTCCCACTGCACAATTCCCGCATCCCTCGGGGACCCTTGCTGTCTCTCTCTCCGCATTGTGAATTCAGCCGGGCTGAATATAATCGCTGGTGTGGCGCTCTCCTCTGACCACTGCGCACAGTCATTAACCTTGACTGCCATAATTGAATTCAAGGTTGATTGCATGTGACCCCTCCTTGGCTCGGGTCCTTAATGTACATATTCATTACAGGACACGGGCTCTAAACGAAAGGCACAAGGAAAGCTGTAACAATCTCACGGCGCGCGTGCCGCTCGGGTCGGGGAGGGGCGTTTGTGGCAGCGAGGGGGCACTAATTGCATGTTGGAGAGGAGGATTGGATTATGAAAAGAGTGCACCGATGAATACAGATCTCCGTGACACTGTCAAATTAAGGTCGTCCGTGTTGCGCGGCTGAACGCGGCACCAACACAGGAGGAGAGAGCTGTGTGTGTGTGTGTGTGTGTGTGAGGAAAGATAGAGGTGAAAACAAACAGCGAGCACCTGAGAGCGAGAAGGCATCTTTACTCAGAGCACTTTATGCTGCTCTGATCTGCCTTTAAACCAGCATCAACCGAAGCTGCCCCATGATGACATATTACTATACTAAAGCATATCTTCATTTCTCATTGTTTTTACAATGGTGTCGACTTTCATTTACGCAGTTCTTTTTTCAATTCATGTATTTTAATGCAGCTGGATACAACGCAAGGTTAACCTTTGGATAGAGTTTTGTTTGTTGATGTCCATTCATGCTAACGCAGGAAACCAGAAATGCATTTTTACTTTAACTAAATTAATCAGAAATGCTAAAAATGAAAAACGAACACAAGATATTAATAAAAAACATAATAGTGTTTGGGAAAAGCGCTGTTATATAGTAGTTTTACCAACATTTCCATTAATTCATCAACGCTAAAATACAACGCAATTGCAAAAATTTTAAATACAGGTATAAACAACTTAAAAATCGTTGCAGAGTATTAATTCGTGGTAGCACAGTATAGTGTGATTTTTCATTTTTTCAAGTTTTTGCCTTCACTGTAAATAAAAGTAGCCTGGCATCAAATTACGCACATTTTAATTATTATTAAAATGAGCAAAAATCATGTCACGAAACCATTCCAAAAGTATTAATAAAACGTGCTGTCATTGCCATCACGGAGTATGCGTTTCATCATTTTTAAATGTACACTTTATTTCATTTGTAAAGATATAGCAAAAGCGAGGCGTAGAATGAAACGTGGAGAGGGACTGGAACAAATGTCAGACGGGGAAAGAAACACATTCCACTGCTCGCGCACACACACACACACACACACACACACACTCACACACACACAGACACACACACACACACACACACACACACACACACACACACACACACACACACACACACACACACACACACACACACACACACACTCACACACACACACTCACACACACACACACACACACACACACACACACACACACACACACACACACACACACACACACACACACACACACAGACACACACACACTCACACACACACACACACACACACACACACACACACACACACACACACACACACTCACACACACACACACACACACACACACACACACACACACACACACACACACACACACACACACACACACACACACACACACACACACACACTCACACACACACACACACACACACACACACACACACACACACACACACACACACACACACACACACACACACACTCACACACACACACACACACACACACACACACACACACACACACACACACACACACACACACACACACACACACACACACACACACACACACACACACACACACACACACACACACACACACACACACTCACACACACACACACACACACACACACACACTCACACAGACACACACACACACACACACACACACACACACACACACACACACTCACACAGACACACACACTCACACACACACACACACACACACACACTCACACACACTCACATCTCGTCTCTCACACCTCCACTAAGTGTTCCTCAATTGTGCCCTCGCTCCAGCGTCTCACTAATGAAAAGAGGAGGAGGGGCCGGCTGAAAGCGCTTAAAGAGAACAACCTTTAACACAACACACACACACGCGCGCCTGCCCCTGCGTCACTCCTCTAATGCCTGTCAAATTACCATCACCCAAACAAGACAATTAATTTGTCTCCGGCCTCCACGCTACATTCTGCAGGCAGTCACTTCCCTCTCTAGCTCTGTCACAGGACAGAGATTACATGTAAATAAAGTTTATGGGCTGGAGCACGGAAGACATCCAGCGCGGGAGGAAACCGAAAAAACAGCATCCTACCGCATTAGAAGCAGACGAGATTGAGAGATCAGAGACAGCTGCTGTGACGTGGCATATTCATGCTGTGATTATAGCATGTCCCTTATAAAGACAAATTCAGTTGATAACGTACTGTAGTTTTGAAAATGTAGGGTGCACGTCAGACTGCATTTCTGCATTTAATTACTACGTTTTTCCCCGAATGTCATATATACTGATAATGCAAATGAGACTTGTTAACAAGTTTCGTTCAAACTAATCGTACAAGCAGTTTGTCAGTAACTAAAGAATATGTAACAGCAGTATTTGGGATAAAAAGGCCTAATAATACCAAAAAAAGATGGCTGATTTATTTTTATTATAATAATTTTTCCCCATTTGTTGAAATAACGCGGGATGGTTATTATTATATATTAAATTTGGTGTCCAGTTTTTATAAAGAAATCATCATATCTTTAAACATTTCAGAATCTTTACTCTTTTAAGCTTTTATTTACATGAACACATTTTGATGTCAGTTTTTGTTTTATAAATGTATTTATTTTTTCTGTCTGTTATGTAGTGCAACCATCAAATAAAAAGTTCTTCTTATCATTAATATTTATATTTTCCTTTCACCTCGAATACCTTCAAGCCTTATAAGATATTTTAGGTAACGGCTATCGTGATCATGTTTTTTTCAGTGTGCACTATAAAGATAGTCCTCTCCTCCAGCAGACTGTCACTCACAGCAGATCGCAGCAATTAGCAAACGACAAGCATTCGATCAGCTCCCGGCAGACCGAATCAAATCCCGTCCTGCTTCCAGATGCGCTTTCACTGGGATATACACCACAATAGGGAAGAAAAACAATTGCAGTTTCTGTTTTATGCTGACTGAATCAATAGTTGGCCCCGGGAGGAACTGTATTGCTATTATGTTACTCTTTTCTAAGTGGCTTTGGATGAAAGCGTCTGCTAAATACATATAGTTATTCATTTTTCATGGAAACTACAGCTCAACTGGAATTCGAGGCAGAATTAACTTTTTGCGGCTCTCTAGATAACGCACTGTAGTGGTGCTTTGTTTCTAAAACGCCTTTTGAACGAATCAGTTGAGCGAATGATTCAACAACCTAAACTGGTTTTGCTTCAGGACTTGGATGTTACGGTTTAAATGGTGACTTTTTTTTATTTTAGCGCGCAACGCTGTGATTCTGTTCATTGCATTTGCGCTTTATGCATTTGTACCTTTCCTGTAACGTATATGCACTATAAAGGTGGATTTAGTCGTCCGTTCGGAAAACTTCATTTTATGTTGCAGTTTAATACTTTATGTACTTTAATACTTTACTTGCTGTCCTCAGTCGAGGTTAATAGCGGCACTTGTGGCCCGCGGAGAGCGATCCAGCTCCTGATTGAATTTTATTCTGCCGCAACGCTTGGCCGTATTCCCGGTTCGAGCCAGGTGTGTTCGGAAACACGTGTGTGAAAGCTCTGCTGTAGGAAGTGGAGGTAGGGTTTTTTCAACGCTTAATGTGTTTTAAATGCGTCCCCCGACTCCACAAGAGCCCAGCTGCCTGAACTCCAGCTCCACGAGTCGGATGTAATCGTCTGCGAACATACGGCCATGTTATTACAAACATGTTATAAATTCAATTCATTAGATTTTATGAAATATTCAATAGACAATGTGAAAAGAAAAACACTGAATATGACAAAAAATAGTAATAAATGAACGTAATTCAACCGTTAAAACCGAAAAAGTTCTGCAAAAAACTGTACAAATTATTGTTACACAAAATGATGCCCTATGCTCGTTCTCATCTTGATTCTTGTTCAACGCCATGTCTTACGCTGAGTAACAGTACAGCACAGCAAGCCCAAAATGAAGATTTATATTGGGAGCTGTCGTTCAGTTTGGCAGGAAATTTCAGGCTTCCATCATTTGTCCGCGCATGTTTATGTCACGTAACAAAGAAAGAGAAAACACGGCAGCTATGTTGGCAAATAATACTTGCACGCTCAGAAAACATTCGGAAGGCTTTCTTATCCACGCCGCCTCTAAAAATTCAAATATCGCATTTCAAACAACGCACCAAACTGGATTTTTAGATTTCCTGAAGGAAATGTGAGCGCTCACCCCCACAGCTGGGAGCCTGCCAGGAATAAAGGCAAGATGAAGTTAACGCCGTGGATCGTTCTTCATTTGCAACGGCAACTGGTGTCCCCCGACTTTACTTTACATCGAAATTCGTTTTAAATTCCAATGGATCATCGAATGTTTGTATTTTGTAGGATGAAAACGATTGAAAACTGACAGTTTGGTTCTGTGGGAGAGATTTTAGCTCAGCCTCATCACAGAGCTAATCCAGGAATCACAATAATACGAGATTTGTAACACAAATTAAGCAATTTGATTTTGATTCGATTTAAATTATATTTTAATACATAATATTTATGTCAGCAATAGATTCCACCCATTTAAGAAAAGGCTTGCAGGTGAAGCAGACCGGATTGTTCGTTCTTTCATTTATTTTTATACATTTTGCTACATGTGTGACAATTTTTTATGCCACACTTTATAGAATCTCTTTACACTTTACATATGAGATTCAACGTTTTACATATTTGAAAAAAGGTTTGATGTAATCTTATTTGCATCTTCAAAAAGTCACCTTTATTTTGAAATCCCCATTAAAAACAAAACCAAAAACATGCTAAATTATTACTGTCTCTCACAACGCAACAGGCATATAGTTATAACCATGGCTATTATTTATTTTAAAATGATTTAAAAATCAAAGTGTCTGTACGTTTCTATATTACTTAACCCACTGATGTTACTTATGAATGTCAAAATGATTTATTTACTCAACATCAAGTAGTTCCAAACCTTTCATTTCTTTGAGATATTTTGAAAAAAATTTTAATAACCAGACTGTATTGGGTCACCATTGACTTCCATAGTAGAAAAAAAATACTATGGAAGTCAATGGTGACCCAAAACAGCATGGGTTACATTTTTTTTAAATCTCTTTTTTTGTGTTCAGCAGAACAAAGAAAATTATACAGGTTTGTAACTACTTGAGGGTGAGTAATGACAACAGAATTTTTACTTTGTCTGAACTTGTCCTTTAATATAGAAAATGATGCAAAATGCAAATACATGTTATTTATTCATTTTTATTTATTAATTTTACAAATTTGCCTCTTATTTGCCACTTCAATTAAAGTGCAATTATTTTTATCCTAAATTTTGTGATATTCATTCAGAGACTCTTTCATTTCAATGAAATTTCCATTGTTGGTAAAAAGATGTCCTGAGATCACTTGCTTGCCTGAGATGTGTACAGAATGATTTTGAAGTGGCAGAAAACGTTTTTGTACTGATGACATTTTCCAGATACTTTATGGACATTTCCATTTACCCTAAACATGTAAACAAGTGCAAAATACAAAGTAAAACACCTGTAAAGATCAATACAGACAATTCCTTCATATTACTAGAGTACAGTGTGCCCCATTATTTGTTTATTCTCTTAAATGTATGACAACCCACAGTGATTTACAGTATGCAAGTTCATGCTGATCATGCTGTCAGTCAACCAACATTCAGATGTGAACAGACCTATCCAAATACGAGCAGCACAGCTGTGTGATGAGGAAAGGTATGACCTAAACAGATTTCACAAACTCAGTCAAAGGTAATACAGCCTTTTTCCTCTTGTTGAAAGTCGGATGTCCATTGTTATGATGAAGCGTTATTGTTGATGAGCTGCTATCTGTTGCAGAACAGTGTCTTTCTGCAGAGACACCAGCAGTTTGTGAAAGACAGATTGTGTATCAACATGACAAAACGGGTATTAATTCAAGCGGCTATAAAAACATTGAGACAGGTCTCAGAGACGTATTGTTTTGGAAAAGCAGAGACAATGAATCCAGAAGTGACACAGTCATTGTGTACAGTACCTTAGCAATAACAGACGTTATATGTTTATACTGCTATCTCGTACCACACACATACACACACTCTCAAAAGATACTAATTAAAAACAAAATAAATATGTGGACAAACTATGATAACCTCGGGTCACTTAAATATCGTTATGACAATGATGCTTGTTGCATATTGTTTGGAGACTTATTCTGTGTGTGTGTGTGTGTGTGTGTGTGTGTGTGTGTGTGTGCACATAGATACAAAAAGCATTGAAGTCAATATAAAAATCAGAATCATTACTTCTTTGATCATTATTATTATTATTATTATTCATTTGGGTCTTCTCAATTTTTTATGTAACATCACAGTTCCCTTTTAGTCAGTGATTGTGACATTACATCATTGACTGACTGCATATATATATATATATATATATATATATATATATATATATATATATATATATGTGTGTGTGTGTGTGTGTGTGTGTAATGTGTCACAAATCAGGTCTCTGTGGCTCTCTCTGATCACCACCGGAGGGCACCATCAATTACTAACCGTCAATTCTGACTCCATTACCCATAACCCCAGGTGACTAATCACCGCCAGGTGTGCCTCATCAGCACCCCTTTAAAATCACAGAATCTCTGCGAAGTGTTGTTTAGCCCTGTCTGACATTTCTGAGTGTTTACCCTAGTGTTTGATTTTGCCGTGTATGATCCTGGACTGTCTAGTCTCTTGTGATTTCCTGCCGCCTGCCACATTGACCTTGTTTGCTGATTCTGCCTCTGCTGTTCATGACGCTGTCGATCGACCCCTGATTGTCTACTATTCTGTATTAATAAAACTGCAATGGATCCATATAATTCTGATACCTTGTTACAGAAAGATGGCGGCATGCAACCACACATTCCCCACAGCATTAGAGATAGTCAAAGTTCTAATGGAGCAAGTATTCAGGTGTTATGTTCTGCCTGAGGACATAGCCTCAGACCGAGGTCCTCAGTTCACCTTTGTGCCTGGAAAACATTCTGGCAACAAATAAACATTAACATCAGTCTCACCTAGGGATACCATCCAGAGTCCAATGGCCAGGTAGAGAGACTTAACCAGGAACATTTCCTTCGCTTTTACTGTCAAAACAACCAGTCTGATTGGAGCTGTTTCCTGCTATGGGCCGTGTATGAACTCCCAGAACTTCCTCCGGAAACCAGCCACCTCACTGACTCTTTTCCAATTTGTTCTTGGTTTTCAACCCCTCTATTCCCCTGGTCTGGAGAATCATCTGAGCTACCAGCAGTCAATCATTGCAGAGAAGCGAGGAAACATGAAACTCAGCTCACATGCAAGGGCGGTCTGAAGATTAAATGAGCAGGCAGATCCTCGTAGCAGAGCAGGTCCCAACTTCGTTCCTGGAAAATGGGTGTGGCTCTCTACAGAGATATTTGGCTCCGGCTTCCCTGTAAAAATCTTTGCCCTAGGTATGTGGGTCCATTAAAAAAAACTCCTGTATCATTTTGTTTGGCATTACCTTCAAATTATCTCACCAACTTTTCATGTTTATTTGCTCAAACCGCAGAGCACCCCTCCCATCATTATTGACGGTGAGGAAGCCTATCAAGTGCAAGAGAATCTGGACTCAAAAAGCAGAGGCAGGTTGCTACAATACATTATTGACTGGGAGGGGTATGGACCTGAGGAAGGATCTTTGGTAAGCTCCAAGAACATCCTCAAATCCCACTCTTAAAATCCAGTTTCATCAAAACCACCCAGACAATCCACCTCTAAGACCCCATGGTAGACCTCGATGTCCAGTCCATTCTCGCTTCGGGAGCCACTAACAGGGAGAAGGCTCTGTCACAAGTCAGGCATCTGTGGCTCTCTCTAATTACCAATGGAGGGCACCGTCTCCTGAGTACTAACCGTCAATTTGGACTCACCCATAATCCCATACCTAGGACCCCCGCCAGGTGTGCCTCATTACCAACCCTTTCTAAGCATTGCTTGCAAAGTCTTGTTTAGCCCTGCCTGACATTTCTGACAACTCTTTGCTCCTGATTGCTGCCTGCCCCAACCATTGCCTGGTAAATGATTATGTCTTTGGATTGTCTCTGCTATTCATGACGCTGTCGATCGACCCCTGTTTGTCTACTATTCTGTATCAATAAAACTGCAAATGGATCCATATAATTCTGATACCTTGTTACAGAAAGATGGCGGCATGCAGCCACTCATTCAGATTTCTGCTTTGGAGTCGATCACTTCTAGCAACTGGAAAAGAGCAAAGAAGGAAGGATGAGCCCTGGGCCTGCACATTGTGTGCTGCGGCCTCTCTCCTGAGCAAGCCAGCTAAAAGAGTAATTTCTTACAGCTGCATGGTCATTGAGAGTGTCTTTTGAGATCATTTCCCAATCATGTGCTTCTGAGTGCGGTAGTTTCCTTACTTCAGATGACAGACATGATCGCTGTGTCACGTTCCTGGGCCTAAAACATGCTGAGAGGGCATTTGTGGATGGTTCATGCTCACATTATGAGCTCATGTCTGGTCATAAAGAGTGTGGGCGACTTTTTTGTGCCTTTTTTCCCAGAGGTAAAGGCAAGGTCAAGGCAAGGTCCCTCGGTCAGGTGATGTCCACCATGGTGGTCCAGGAGCGCCGTCTCTGGCTGAACCTGGCACAGATGAGTGATGCAGAGAAAGTACATTTTCTCGTAGCACCTTTCTCCCAGCCCTGGCGACACTGTCGAGGACTTTGCCCAGAAGTTCATGCAGTACAGAAACAGAAGGACATCAACTGCCTTGAGTTGCTAGCAGTACTGCTTCCTCTTCGCTGCTTCAGGGCAAGCAGGTGCTGGTCTGCACATACAACATAGCGATGGTGGCTTATATTACGTATTGAACTTTCGTTTGTCCTCAGCATTTGCATCTCAATTACGTAACACAGTTCAGGTTGTGCCGTTTTCCATAGGGAACCCATGACGTCAGTCCATGACGTAACGTCATAGTGACTGACTGAAAGGGAATGTCTTGGTTACTTGTGTCCCTCTTGGACCAATCTTGAACTGTGCTGAATTGTTGGGTTGCGACAGAGTTGTCTGGTTGAGTGGTTGCATGTCGCCATCTTATATACTTGTATGTACGAGGGAGTGGCTGGGCATGCAAATTCCACTTGTCAATTCTCATTAACCTTTTCTCTTAAGCTCAGAGGTGATTGGTTGCCCATGCGGGACCATATGACATAACATCTCCATTCCCTCCTTCAGAGAATGAGGGTTGCACAAGTAACCAAGACGTTCTATCCAAAGTATGAAATCATGTTTAGCCAATAATTGTGAGAAAAAAGCATTGGTGTATTAAAGCTTTTAAATTCTCTCATAATATTCCCAAGAGGTTAGATACTTTGAGATAAATATGTAGAAGACTCCTGAGGAAACCCCTTGATTATATCTTTGTAGAGATGCTCTCTAATAAAAACACGACCACATTAAAATCATTCAGCTGTGTTATGCACTGAAAGATGTTGTGGTAATATTTGATGAAATCTGATCTGTTATAGTAATCAGCAGTTTATTGTTGTAGGAGTATCTTGGATTTTCTGTCATCAGAATCAGTCAACAATCATCTGTGCGGCTTGCTGGTAATAGGTATCATTACTTAGAATCAGAGCTTTATTTCTTACCGTTGTTTAAACGCTAAACTTCTGGAACACTAATATCTACTTTATATTAATGTTTCATTTAAGGTGGGAGGAGAAATGTAGATGTTTTCTCTGGCAAACTATGGCCAGCACAATACAATACAATTATATCATATACTGTCGAATGTATGCAATATGTATAAACATTTAAACTGTATGACTAGAACTAAATCACACAAAACAAATATAAGAGAGAAGATGAGAAGTTATTTTTTTAAGGCAATTATTGAGGGTGCTTTCATCTCTAGGCATATATTTAAATGACACAAGCAGTCATGGCATAAATTAATATGTATATCAGTGTGGGGGACAATCTAATAACTCACCTGTCAGGCTTTCCCCAGATGAGTGAAAGAAAACACTTATGAAATAACTATCAAATGTTTTCCATCATGGCTGTTCTTTTTTTAAAAAAATGAAATCGCAGGCTAAATATCCCCCTGGTGAAACCACTTCTGTGGCGAAAAGAGCAACATGAGTATTGGGTTAGATTTCTGTTTGGATTTAGGAAGCCGTAAAAGCTATTATAAAACCCTTATAATAGCTCTTATGCTTTTAATGGACAATCTAATGTTACGCTCTCGTCTGTTCCTGTCAGCGTTGTGATGTGAAGATCGTGGCTAAATGTGAGCGCTTCTCTGGTGGACTGATAAGAGCTTCTTCCAGAAATTAAAGGTATATTTGGTCCAAAATTGAAAACACCGTCATATTTGCTGTCATATTATTGAGTCATATAGGTTTGGGTTCATGCAAACATATATTTGGCAAATGCTTTTAGAAGACATCCTATAGTGTACGCACATTTAATGTAATGCTTTTTGCGGTAACATATTATGCTGTTGAAGAAGTTATATTTAAGTGTTGATTGATCATTTTAATTTCTGAAACAAAGAGAAAAATCAAATGAATTTAGGATGGCACAAATTATTATTATTTTCCCAGAGCACTGGACGCTTGATTGAGATCATATGATCTGTCTGTGGTAACACTTTATTTTTTTCGGTTATACCTATTAGTTGCTTATTAGCATGCATATCACTAGAATATTAGCCATACATTAGTGCTAAGTAAGTCTACATAACCTTATTATACATTCCTAATCCTACCCAAACTTAACAACCACCAAACTAATTATTAATTAGGAATTTATTGAGGGAAAAGTCGTGGTTAATAGTTACAGGTGTTACCTATTCCTTCTCTTAAAAAGCTATGGATGCTTTATTATGTGAGTAGTTTTAAACTGCGAGTAGCTCTAATGTTAAAGTATCATCCTAACATGAGGCATACGTCGAGGTGTTGAAAATGAACATCAGCCCTGTATGTGTAGGACTATGAATGTGTTTGGCTGAGGGTTATATTGTCATGTCTGTGTGTGATAGAGTATTATATGTGTGGGAGTGTGAAGCCTGGGGAATATTGCACAGAATGTTTACAGTCATGCATACAGTGGATACAGTTCAAGCTTGCATGGCGCCCTGGGCATTACAAAATGTGACTTTTCTTCAGATATCCGAAGCTACGCAAATAAATAACCATAACATTTAAAAGGGTGTAAATATAAATATACTGTATATACATGAAATGCAATATAAAAAAAGAAGTGAAAAAGACTAATATAAACAAATAGTAGAATATGCAAACACACACAAACAAAAGAGCTGAGGAGTACTGTTGCCTCACAGCAATTGGTTCTTGGTTGAAGTCTCAGCTGAACTAGGAGGCCTTTCTGAGTGTTCTTTATGTTCTTGTGGATTTCCCCCACCATGCAAACACACGCAGCACAGGTGAGACTAAACTGTGTGAGTGTGTTTGTGTTAACCCTGTGATGACCTGCCTCTCCAGCCATACACGGGACGAGCGGTTTGGAGAATGGCTAAACAGGCAGTGATGTGGAATCGGGGGGAGGGGATAAACAGGCAGCGGTTCGGAATGGTGGGAGGAGTTAAACAGGCCGATGTGGAATCGGTGGGAGGGGCTAAACAGGCAGCGGTTCGGAATGGCGGGAGGGGTTAAACAGACCGATGTGGAATTCGGGGGAGGGACTAAACAGGCAGTGGTTCGGAATGGCGGGAGGGGTTAAACAGACCGATGTGGAAATTGGGGGAAGGGCTAAACAGGCAGCGGTTCGAAATGGTGGAAGGAGTTAAACAGGCCGATGTTGAATCGGTGGGCGGGGCTAAACAGGCAGCGGTTCGAAATGGCGGGAGGGGTTAAACAGACTGATGTGGAATCGGTGGGAGGGGCTAAACAGGCAGCGGTTCGGAATGGCGGGAGGAGTTAAACAGACCGATGTGGAATCGGTGGGGAGGGGCTAAACAGGCAGCGGTTCAGAATGGCGGGAGGAGTTAAACAGACCGATGTGGAATCAGTGGGCGGGGCTAAACAGCCAGTGATGTCGAAGCAGGCATTGATCATCTTCTGTGGAAGCGGTGTTTATTCATGGAGCAGATCATTTGTCATGCTGTCATTTTGGGAGACTGCCTTCAATATAAGCTGCTTTTGACCTCTTATGTGTCAAAAGATCAAATTTTGCTTTCTCAGTTCATAACCCCTTTAAATAAAACATGAAATTAAATACTGCTTAAATACATTTAACATATCTCGGAGATCAGAGATAACAGTTCCCCACCCTTTCAAACAACTGAATTTGTAACTTAAAATGCGAATGGAAACAAAGAAAGGCACATAGTACCTGTCGAATCGTGAAGTTCTGTTTCTTCCACACCTGGTAATTATCTGCAATAAAAAACTTTTGTTGGCCCTGCTGGTCTGATTTAATGTTTATTCATATGTTTGTGCCCATACTAAAACAAATCACCCCTGCCTGAGTCTCCCATGCAGCCCTAATGTATTCATGGTGAGAGAAATTAATTAGGCACCAATTACAACATGCTAATGGGTACGCTTTGCCTTTTTGCTTTGCCTGGTTCTGTTCTGTAATCTGTAAAGTTGATTCATATACCACAGCGCGGAACTGATTTACTGTTATTCTGCTTTTATCAAATATATGGGGAAGAGGAAAAGAGAAGGAAAGTGAACCGGCAATCTGTCAGTGAGTGTGTGTGGTGTTTTGTTTCGTTTTTTTATATAAACACAAAAAAGTCTTATTGCGATATTGTGGATCAAAAGAGGGATGAAGGAGGGAAGTTTATTAATGTGTGTGTAGTGATTGACACTAACAGTTCACAGCAGCTTTTCTCTCCATCTGTGTGTGTACTTGTTTATTCTACATTGTGGGGACCTAATATCCCCTCAAGGACGGTAAAACCTACAACTTTGACCAAAAAAACAGTACATATAGTAAATTTGTTTCTCTGATAGTGTAAGAAAAGTAATAGAAATCTACAAAAAGTCCCTGCAGTTCACAGAAACAAATGTCTGTGTGCAATTAAACATAGCTTTACCATGACAGCAAAAAGCCTTAATGACAATGATATCACAGGCAACGCTCTAAGAATATTAAAGACAGAAAGAGAGAATCCCACCATTGTCTTTCTCTCTCCCTGCTGTAAGTCACTGGTGCCTGGGCCCTGTTGTAATTACTGCGCGGACAGGTTACACGCATTGATTTCCTTACATGTGTCTTATCACTAAAGGTCTAGCGGCTGCGCGTGATGCACAATAAAATCCATGTCAGGCGCGTTAAAGATGCTGGGACAGATAAACACCAACATTACCATCCTAACAGGTCATTTGACAAAGACCCGCTGATCTCCGAGAGCAGCTTTAAATTGGAAATTATTACACATTAAACCCTCCACAAGGGCCCCGGATAGAAGAGGATCGATATTTTGCCCGGACTATAAATCAGCAGTTTTCCCTCTCCGCTCCACAGCCACGGTCCGCTGAACATATTTAAATTTTCTTGTAACAAATTAATTCCAACATTTTCTCTTGATTGAATTAGGGCGAGTGCCGGTGCTGTCACAAATGTTATGCTGCTTCAGGGAGACAAATTGCTGGCCTAGACACAGGTAACATGCGCCAGTGTTGAGTCCCTGATAATCTTCCCACTAATTCTCTATTACAGCAAAATGAAGCCATAAATCTTCCTGACAGCTGATCGATGTAAACATTGTTTCCCCCATGATTGCCAGCACTCCCAGTGGAGGTACTGTCCACTCACCGCACGCTGAAATTACTCCCAGCCTGGAACGAGAGAGAGATGACACGCGCGGCTCAAGGATGACGGGGAGGAAAGCCTTAAAGGGACAGTTCACGCAAAAAAAGGAAATGAAAATTCTGTCATCGTTTACTCACCTTGGCGCTCGGCAGAAACTGGATGGGGTTGTCCCTTCCAAAAAAAAGTCGTTAGGCAGAACGACAGCCTCAGTAAGGAGGAGGGCCCTGAGACCCAGCAACCTCTTTCAAGACTTAAACTCGGTAAATTGTTGAGCTGACTTTACGCAAGCAACATTTTTAGCGTTAAAGGAAAATTATCAAGTGAACAATTGCTTAAAATATATGCTTCCTCAGGCCATCCGAGATGTAGATGAGTTTGTTTGTTTGAAGTGTCATCACATCAGTGTCTCAGCGGTGAATGGGTGCCGTCAGAGTGAGAGTCTAAACATCACAATAATGCGTGATCTGTGCGGATTTTACTCCTGATTCAGACCGGATGAATTTTACACCGAAGGAAGCGTCATTATGGATATATATATTTTTTGTATTTTTCTTTGGGATAACATTCACACATCAGCACCACTGTACAGGTTAACTCTGTGATATCAGTCATCGCAAATTATTCATCTGTCCGGTTCCTCAACATTTTTTGACCTTTGAGTGATGGAAGTAAGGGGCAGTTCACACAGACACATTTTTTTGCGTTTAAAAAATTGTGATTTCATACGGTGGGCTTATTTGAAATGCTTAATACCTTGAAGCTAAAGAAAAAGTTATTATGAAGTCTTGAAGAAATATTGTGCCAATATTATGAGTTATGAAGGGTTCGTATTTTGTTTTTTGGAGTCACAAACAACAGGTTGACGTGCATGAATATACTTTAATTTTATTGTACTATGCATTCATTTTTACCTTTTTATTCCAAAACAATTAATTTTTCAACAATTAAGTTTTGAAAACCCTTCCGGTGATTATATTTAAAGTGGTTTTTGTGAACTTTTGATTAAAAAACAGCACCTGGTGGCTAAAAATGAATTTGCATTTTCATTCAGAAAAATGTGAAAAGACTTCTTTAAGTTTCGTTCAAGACATTTAAACAACAGTTTTACAATAATGGAATGCAAGAATGTGTAATTTGTGGTCACCGTTGTCTAATTATAGTATATATCATATGTGACCCTGGACCGGAAAAACAGTCATGGTATATTAGCAAAAGCCAACAATACATTGGGTCAAAATAATCTTTTTTATGCCACAAATCATTAGGATATTAAGTAAAGATCATGCTCCATGAAAATATGTTGTAAAGTTGTAAATATATCAGAACTAAATTTATGATTAATAATATGCATTGCTATGGAGTTTAAATTAAAACTTTACATTTTATAATGAAACAAAAAACTAATTACGTTCATCTTATTTGTTTCTGCTTTATTGACATTACATAGTTTGATCAAGTTTTTATTACATTACTGTTACTTATTTTGTAACCTTATAAAACTATAAAATAAATGTGTGATAAGATTGACCAGGACGAAAGCCGCATTGTTCCTCCTGGATCCAAGGTTCAACTATCGGAAGGATTCTCCTCTTCAATACTCTGGCATAGGCTTTCCCAGGGAGGCTGAGGAGTGTGATCCCCCTGTAGTTGGACCATACCCTCCGGTCCTCCTTCTTAAAAAGAGGGATCACCACCCTGGTCTGCCGGTCCACAGGAACTGTCCCCAACCTCCACGCGATGCTGTAGAGACGTGTCAGCCAAGACAGCCCCACAACCTCCAGAGACTTGAGGTACTCCTCCACCCCCGGTGCCTTGTCACAGAAGAGCTTCTTAACTACCTTGGCATCCTCAGCCCGGGCTGGTGCTCGAGTCCACCTCTGAGCCCCCAGCCTCTGTTTCCTCAATGGAGGACGCATTGGTGGGATTGAGAAGATCCTTGAAGTATACCTTCTCCCGCCCAACAATGTCCCCTGTTGAAGTCAGCAGATTCCACTGTATTCAGTGTCGGCAGGGCACTGCTTCCCCCTCCTGACAGTTTTCCATAACCTCTTTAAGGCCGACTGATAGTCCTTTTCCATGACCTCACTGAACTCCTCCCAGACTTCAGCTGATCAGCTGGACCACCTGGGCTTCAGTCCGCATGGTCCACCGGTACCTATCAGCTTCCTCAGGAGATCCACGAGCCAAGCAGGCTCGACAGGACTCCTTCTTCAGCTTGACGGCATCCCTTACGTTCAGTGTCCACCACCACAGGCACGGCCACAGCTCCCAACAGCCACTTCGACAATGGAGACAGGGAACATAGTCCACTTAGACTGAATGTCTCCAACCTCCCTCGGGATCCAGTCAAAAGTCTGCCGGAGGTGGGAGTTGAAGACCTCTCTGAAAGAGGGCTCTGCCAAACTTTTTCCAACAGGCCCTCACAATATGTTTGGGCTTCCTTAAGCATGGTCAGGAAAATCTGCCCAATGTATTCCCTGGTGTGGGACGTAAAAAATGGCCTTTACGTTCAACACAGTTTGGACTCCAGTTCTTTGGATTCCAGTTCTTGTCAATGATATGAACAGTCAAGCTCATGAGAGCTTCAGTAGAACCAGACCAACAGCCAGTGGTAAAGGCAGTTTCCACAGAAAGAAGTGGCTTTATTTGTTTTACAACTGAATTTGTTTCATCAGCGTGGAAATACCTCTCACTTTTCAAAGGACACCTACAGATAACTGTACCAGATGAGTCCTTGAATTAATTCCACACCTAATTACTATCACCCTCAGCCAACGGTAATGTTTACCCGCAGCATAAAAAGACAGTACTAAGTCATTATAATCAGTAATTACGTTCCCACTGGATGCAACGAATGCCTCGTTTCTAATGTGTTTTATCGTTTTTGTGTCATAGTGCCGCTGCCGTCAAAGCCCCCATGCCACAGTCTGGCATCCAGCATGGAGGACCCTCAGCTGCTGAGACTCTACTCTCACAATGTAGACTCTTGTTAAATGTTTATCTTTTCGTTGACTTATTTTCTGTGTTTCCTGATTTATCGTGTTTTGATCCTGGACTATTTCCTTCTTTTTAATCGTTTACTGCCTGACATTTCTCTGTTTATCTGGATTATTCTATTTGCCTATTTTTATTGAAACATAAAAAATTACAGTTAATGCTAACATGAAACTGCTCCTGAAGAGAGTGATTATCATACCTTTACGGAAATCCTTACCAGCTAACAAACGCAGTAACAATTTTGTAATTTAAAGTATTGTACTTTTATAGATTCAGCACTTTAGTGAAGTGATATACAGCGTGGCACCACGTTTTGCACATGAGTGCACGCTACGAACATGATTTAACATCTGGCAGGACGGGAGAGTTTTTTTAAGGTAATTTTTTTTTTTTTTTTTTTTACAAATTACAAAAAAGTTACAAAAATAACAATAGAATGATGTCAATGAAAATTAAACCTGTCAACATATGGAAGTGCAGAGTTTTTTCAGTCAGTCTTCAGTGCCTACACAGAAAAAAAAGATTCAGCAGAAAAAAACCAAAAACTCTGAACATTTTAAATGGTTTAAATTCATGTAAAATTTACAGGAAAAAAAGGTAAATTGGCGTTTCCAGAATTCCTGCATTGCATTTGAAATTGTGTTTAATGCGAATGTTGTTGTTTTTTCTTTAAAATCACTATGTTTCTTCTTAGTTTTGTTTGTCAGTTATGTTTGTTATTAGGATTGTATGTTATATCTATAAATTACGGTATTTAACTGTAAATTTAAGCTAAAACAAAAAAACCTAACGTTGTTACCATATTTTTTACGGTAGAATACTGGCGACCTCAGCTGCTTTTTTTACTGTAATTTTTTATTTTTACAGTGAAGCAGCCCTTTAATTTTATCAGCAAAGAGGAAGAAAAAGCTAACATTTGTGTAATTCACAAGCAGTCAGATTAATTGAAAACTACCATCAGCTAAAACGTGGCAAACCACAGTCTTGGCAGAAAAATACTTATCTGTATATATCAATGCATAAGTGCAGTCTTGAACAATAACATATTTAAACTGGAGAAATGTATTTCATGACCTTGGGTGAAGTATCAGCTTGCCATTAACTTACTCTTTAAGTGTCTTTCAATTCCAGAATAAAGGATCAGTTTACAAACCTCAGAACATCATTTGGTGATTTTATCGTTCTTTACTGATGGCGCACACAATCATTATTCAGATTGCATCCTTTTATGCACTTGTCAACAGTAATGATTTGATGAGTAATTAGGACACTCTTCTCCCAAACCCATTTTTGTTTTGTTTGGTCAGCCCAAATCCCTCGAGTCAGCAACTGGCAAGCACAGGATCTTGAGCCATTACTGAGTGTTTGTATTTATGAGGACCATCCAGTAGACACCCATGGGGTGTCAGTAAAGGACAAGAGAAGTCCCTTTCAGTGCAGACAGTTTCTATTGGCTTTAAAGGTTATTGCTCACCCAATTGGTCTCAGTCTGGCAGTGTCACTTGCATTATGACTTCATCACCCTGGGAAATGAGGATGAGAGGAAAGAAAAACAGTTGCTAGCCATCCGTCAATGTCCGTCTCAAATTACCGCTCGACCAATCACTGCTAAAGATCAATAGGGAGCCAGTCGGGGAGGAGCGTGAGATGTAGCCAGCGGGGGATAGTAGAATAACTGATCAATACAGGAGGATGGATTTTGTCATCTTGGAAATGCACTGTCAGAGAGAGAGTGCTTCCACTATGACACTCCAACCAATATTAGAGACACCCTGGAAGACTTTGATGGTGGTTTCAGAAGAGTGCCGAGCCCCGAGAAGATCTCTACTGCATTTATCCAGATGTGAAAAGATAGTCTACCCATTTACTCACCCTCATGTCACTCCAAATGCCTTTGATTCTTCTGCAGAACACACAAACTGTCCGTACAATGAAAGTAAATGGGGTAAACGATGACATAATTTTAATTTAGGGAAGAGCACTCTTTAAAAACGCTCAAGACCACTTGAACAGTTGTTGTAAATCCATTCAAATTTATACAAAAAAAAAAAAAAACGTCAAGTTCAAAATGTCTTGAAATTTGTCTGGAATAAGTGTGCTGTGTGGCCAAGGGCACCGGCCTCTGTGAAGTGTGATATTACATGATCAGAGCAGCTCAAATTGAAAACAAGACCTTCATGACCGCCTGATTACTTTTCCACAAAACTTTATTTCTCCTGCTGTTTCTTTGTTAGTTCTTTTCATTCATATATTCATTCCGGGGTTTTATTTTGTCGAGGAAAGGTGACTTGTCCCGAGGCATCTTATTATTTTTGAAAATTTCAGTGATTTAAAGTGTAACATTTCCAGACTCCAAGGTCAAAGCCGTGTTCTCCCCTCCTCCTCTTTCCTTTCCCCTCGCCCTCCCAGCCAATCGATTGTTTCTAAAGAGCTCAAACGGCATGTGTCCACCCTGGAGTCTTTCGGCAGCGCAGGCGAAGGGAAAACGCTGGTGGGGACGCAGGCGGAAGAGAAAACGCTCTCCCGCTTTTTCCTGATTCGGAGCGCTGGCAGCGTGACCTCGGAGTCAGGGTGAGCGGGTGTATTGGCACAGGTACAAGACCGCTAGGCCCCTGTGCAAAACTGCCCTGGCTCGCACCGCGCTCTGCCCCCACTTGTGCCTTCGCCAGCTGCCAAGTTGAAAAGTTTTTCAGAGATGGATGTAAATTTCTCCAGCTCTGTTTATTAAAGCCTGATTACAAGATTGGATGCGGTCTAACTGACTCTTTCATGTCTTGACAACGCGGAGTGTTTGTTAAAAACACGGGGCCACGCAACAGGTCAAGCGAGCGACTCTCCGCAACCTCACAAATACACCAAAGCATGCAGCGGTCAAAATGCATAATGCAAGACAAGACAACAAATGGAGCGGTTAAATATGTACGGCCGTTCGCTAAGGCTGCGGTTGCCCTCACCCTTTGATCGCTTGTGCCATCCTCATCAGCATATTTGGCCTCGATACCCAGCTGTCAATAAACGCTCGAGGTTTAGGTGGGAAGCAGATGACTGGAGGGCTCATTTATGAAAAGTTGCGCAGAAACCGATCTCTCGAATATGCGTGCGTGGTGTTCGCAGAATGGATCTATGGCTGAACTGAATAAACGACTCCTACTTGGTGTCGTTAACTCGTTTAATCCCAAATTTGTCCCAAGCGTGAAAATATCCAAGCGATGTGCCATTAGGAATCCTTTCGAAAAAGTTTGTGAAAAATTGTGTTTCATAGATATATATATAATCTTATCCCAGCTGTTTTAAACTCTTTTATCACATTCTGGTGTTACTATTATGCATTTAGAAACCCTTATACAACACTGACAGGAATACTGAGATAAAATATAAAAAATGCAACCAACAACGCATTTCAAAACTGTTACTTTTGTGTAACATATATCATCAAATCTTTATAGTAATGCCACCAGTAACTCAACACTAATATTGTAATAACTTATTTGTAACATTCAACGTTTTAATTTAGTGCAATATTTTGTCTTTGCAACATTTGGGAACATTTTTGGGAACACTTGTTACCTTTTTGTCTCTTGCTCAATCCCTAATTTGCTGCCTTTTACTGAGTTAATTGTTAAATTTAAGTATTGGGTAGAATTAGGGATGTGGAATAAATCATTAATATTTCTGTAATTACTACTAATAAATGGCCTATATTCCAGTTATATTCATGGTAAAAAGCAACTAATTAAGAGACCCTAAAATAAAGTGTTTACTCATTATGTGAATGTGAATTCATGTATTAATTCTAAACACCTCAAAGATAATGCGTACCAAAAATCGGTCACATCTTTGTTAACATACCTTACTTATATCTTCTCAAGGTGCAAACATGAATTAAACCGATATGGTCGTGTGACAGCTCGCACATATTTAAGGTTTTTATGGCTTTACAAATCTTTTTCACGATAAATGATCACCTTACATTTCTTACGACTCTGACTCTAAGCACTTTTCCAGGTCAAAGATCGCTTTTACAAATATGAGCGCCGGCATGAATAGGATCAAACCTTTATAAATAAGGCCCTAGGTGTTGACCCCGGTGCCATCTTACAGAAGCTGAGAGGAAGAACTAGCGCCCGGTTCGAGTAGAGAGCACCTGCTGAGCAGGTAGAGAAGTTGAAGCACTTTACCAGGCGGGCCTGGCTTCCTCTCGCTTTCATACACCTTGACTCATGCGCCTCCGCTGTCCTTGCTTCTCCAGCCCCACAGGGGGTCAGCCGTGTAAGGAACATAAAAGGCCAATTTAATTTAGCACGTCCGCAGCTCCCAAGTATTTTAATTCAGACAGCTATGACTGAGGAGTTAATATTTCACTTGTCAGAAGGCAGGTCGAGGCCACTGAATCATTGTAATTCTCATTAAGAGGCTCTCCCCCAGCAGCACCCTAATTCAAAATAATGAAAGTAAAGACTGAGAGCGATTCTAATGCCAGTTGAGTCCTATCTTTTAATATTCCCCCCTTGATGGATTAGAGAACCGGGAAATTCATCTTGGATCATGGGACCTAATTCAATAAGGGATCATTCCAGGAGTATTGCATTTTATAATAATGTCATTTAAAGTGTCGTCTTCCATTGCGGCTGTCCCATATGTATGCTTATATAATGGTGCCAGAGGGATAAACTTTTACAGCGGGAACCACTCTCCTACCATTGTGCGCTGTCAATCGCTCTCTCTCTCTCTCTCTCTCTCTCTCTCGCCCTCTCTATTTCTGTCACTCACTCTATCTCTCTGTTTACTCAGTCTTACTGTTTTCCTTGTCCAACCACATTTAAGCACAATGTTCGGTTTTATTTATTTCTATTTGATTATTGTTTGAATCTTAGGAAGTAGAGACGTGGTACATATAAATCCATGCCATGCTCTAACGTTTGATCCATTATATGAAATGATCAAAAACTTTTGAATGACGTCCCATGCAGTGTTGCAGTTAAGACCAGCTCGGTCAGATCCAAGACTATAGATGTAGTCCACACGCACCCAAAGACAAGTTCAAGTCTACGAGCATATCTTTATCATCGAGTCACAGTGAAAGATTTCACAGTTGTGGAATACTTTTAGAAAATTCTGTCATTTTTTGGAAATTCTCAGTTTCTGAGAATTTACCAGAAAATTTCCCTTCCTTTGACCCAGACTTGACCCTCTTCTGATCTCGGCTGAAATACTGGTCAACATTAAAAACTGCATTTTGGAGACGAAATATGAAAATGATGAATGCCCAAAACCATTCTATTAGTTTAATGGTATTAAAATCCATTTGATTGGAAGTTACGACGACTTTAGAATTGCAATGTGTTGAATAGAGCATTGAATAGAGACTCCTAGATAGGTTCTGAGATTTTGATGAAATATTACGAAGACAAACAAATTTTTATTTTGTTAAGTTACATTAAGTTAAGTCACTAGCGTCTGCTTAATATCTGCTAACACTTTAATGTGATGAACTATAAGTAACTTTGCAAGTAACCCTAACCCAACAGTCTACTAATACTCTAATCAGAGTTAGTCGGCGTAGTTGCATTCGATTCTAAACAAAGTCTAACAGGCCTCAATAGAGTTTTTCTCTGGATTCCCACTTGCACTGATTAATCGTTAACCACAAGACTAGTCAATTTTGTTTCCAGCGTGGGAGATACTCGCGTGCGTCTGGTATCAGCTCTTTGCCCAAATGGCGAATCAGAAACGATGACACTGTCTGTCAAGCACGGTGGAGTGTGACCTGTTAAAAGATCCCCCTGTACTCATTAAGATAAGATGCAGCGTTTTAAAGGCCCTCTCCAAAATGACAAAGGACTCCTCTTGTGTCTGCACCACCTCGCTCTTGTACTCATCCCACGACAGCGCGACTCCCAGGGTTCTTCTGCTTCTATCTCTTCGTGTTTTATCGCTCTTGTCCTCCACCGACAGAATCAGCTCTCGCATTCCTCTGCCACATGACAGCCCTTTTTGGCGTTGGGTTTTCATGCAGTCAGAGACCGATCCGGGATCAGACGCGACCCCTTTTGACTTCACCGTTTTATTTCCGTGCAAAGGCAAAAACTGAGGTGAAACCAGCGTGTCATGCTCTTACCGCGGAGGCACGGAAAGAGCGAGTGTGACTGCGGCGTCTTCAAATATTAACACGGCGAGAGAATGTTCTTCACAAAGGCGCAGGTTTCTCAAACGGTGCGACAGCGCTGTGAGCGTTTTAAAATGCCTAAATGTTTTAACGTGAGAGAGAGGAAGTAAAGATTACAGGTGATGTAAACCGAACCTGTAGGCAAAGTTGCAAAATTCATTTTTGTATTCAGAATAAGTAGCATTCCCATTATACACACACACACACACACACACACACACACACACATCGGCCCCGCGCACATGGACGCTAATGCATGGCTATTTAATTAAATGTTGCCAGATCACTGGGCCAAATAGGTAATCCAATAGCTCTGTAGGAGCCGTGTTAAATCCTGTTCCATCAAAGCCTGCTTGCCCCTGACAGCCCCTGTGATGTTTCCCTGGAACATCATGTCTACTTAGTCTGTCCCTTTAAAGACTTTGACATAATTTTATATTGAGTAACAATCTATTCATCTGCATTATCCGCAAGCCACAAGAGCGCCTTCGACCGACATTGGCCTGAGCTATTATGCGCACTCGACCGCTCAGGTCTATAATACGGCAACCCTTTAGAGAGGGTCCATTTAGGGTTCAGATTAACTTTAAGTAAATCATATACCGCTGACAAGATCCAACTGCGATCTAAATATCAGACCTTGAATATCATACTTAATATCTCGCGTTACACGTTTGATGCGAGAGGAGCTCTTCAAAGATCCGTGCAAATAAATCAAAATTAGAGAATAAAAATGCGGAGAGATTTTCCTTTGGGTGGGTCGAGGATTTACCCTAGTGGGGGGAAAAAAGCGGAGAGCAGATTTCTAGTGCTTCTTTGCCTGGTTTGTGAACTGCCAGCTGTTTTGAGACACTCTGTTAATTTCTGTATACAATACTGACTTCAACAAAGCGCTAGAGCTCATACTGAGATTTGTGTAATTCAAGACTCTCAGTGTAAATATCACATGACGCGAGTGTATGGTTATTGTCATAGCACATTGTTTCAAAGAGTATTCCAACGGTCCGTCTTGATGAAAATATATTCAAGTAAAATAAATAAAGCGGAAAATTATGTATGGCTAATTGACAACTTCAACCGGAGGGAGTAAGCTTACGGTATTGCTATCACGAGGGTGAAGGCGCTTCACGTCTTGAGTGATTTTCACTTGGCGGGGATGAAACGCCTCGGTTTTGTCCTCCCCTAAGGGCCCGGTTAATTGTTGTTATTGAGTTGTGTTAGCGCCAGCTGCAACAGGAATTACATCGAAAATAAATAAATGCTCGTAGTCGGTAAAAGATTTGCCGGTCCGTCCGCACTACCTAAACAGGACGCAGAACAACAATTCCTCACTTTGTTTGACTTCATTTAGCATTGTGCAGCTTTCTGCCCAAATTGCTGCGAGTGTTGCCGCTTTTCCCAGCCTTTATTTGCCCGGTCCCATTGTTTTCATCTTGAACGAGCGCCATCGAGGGCCGTTTTAAATTATACACGCTGCTTACGAAGTGTTTCATACGGGGTCAGTCTAAGCTATAGGCTGCTTTAATTGGTGCATTTGAGCAAGTTTTAGGCAGCTTTCTGTCTCACTTTCGCTCCATTTCGCACCTTTGAAGTCTGTCTTTCATCTCCTTGCTCTCCCCTGATGTTGCTTGTCTTGTGTCTGATGATGTGCGCACATTTCTCTTTCTCGGCACTTAATATATAACAAAGGCAAACCTTTAGAGAGCTACCTTATCTTTGTGTTCTCTCGCTCTCCTCACCTCCTTTCAAGACCGCTTCGGAGTTTGATTCAACATTCATTGACATTTTCTCAAGCACACCACCTCTCTCCGTCTCTCTTATGGGCGTGGAGACATATTTAATATGTCATCTTCAGTGGAGACGGCGAACTTTCCGCGCTTCGGATTTAACAATAAAACAGCTTAAGTGTAGATACGGTGCTTCTGTAATGGGCAGAAGCTCTGCTGGCCTGCTCGGCGCGGCTCGGCTCTCCGATAAAAGCCGTAAGCCTGAAGACTGTTCAGCATTAACTGTCTGGCAAGTCGTACAGTGGTAAATTTAGCAACAGGTCATGAAGCTCAGATACACAGCGTGGAGAGCTCAAGGGATGAGCCTGACCCTCAAAATGCTGCTTTGCTGCTCTTATCGTCAATGCAGGGTTAACTGCTTGAAGTTTACAGGGGTTCAAATGGCTCTCAGTAGCATTTCTAGGCTGGGATAGAGCTCGTGTGAACCTCCCACTCTGGTGAGTCACACTTGTGCGTCTTAAAAATCATGGCAGAACGCAGAGAGAAGAGGCAACGAGATGAAGGGGAAGAGGAAGACGGACCGTAGAAATGTGGAGCCGGTGTGAAGACTGTTGACTGAAGAGAGTGTGGGGGGAAAATGATTGCTCTCTCCATCATTAATCTGAAAAGTACTTCAGTGCTCCCGTCCTGTTGTCTCCTTGAGCACTTGTAGATGGATAAGGCTTAATGCCGAGAGAGAAAGTGGACTGTCCGTTGCTGTCCGGTGTAAATTATCATTGGGTGAAAGAATCGTTGAATCTCTTAAACGATACTGTAAATAAAGTCATTTTTACAGTACTTACAAGCCCTTCACTGAATGCCTGTGTCGAAATTGGCCATTAAATGATTAGCAGTGGCTACGGTATAATAATTTTTTACAGATTAACTGTGACTTCCGCACGAAGAATAAATGATGCTGTCGCATTTTTACTGCTTTTTTGTCGTTGTCGCTTGTCGCTTTTGTTTGGTTGGTTTGGGTCGACCTTTTCACATGAAAATGAATCGTTTGTTGCCACTGGTGCCATGTTTTGTGTGTGACTGTTATTCAAAAAAAAAAGATTACTTTTTATTTTTGGTAGCTCTTCTAAACTGTCGTGGAGGACTTGATAGTCGAAATGGAACATGCTTTCGATAAATAGATCGACTGTATTCACTCTTCAGACTTGAACACTAACCTCCGTAATCACCAAACAAAGATTTTCAATAAAAAAATCAGCGTTAAATGGAACCAAATCTCTTTTGCCAGCATGCGTCTGTTTTATTAGTGCGTGTTGCTTTGGAGCAAAGCCATGCTCTCGCCGTTGTTAACACGTTCTCTAACAATCGAGCCAGAGGAAAAGTCATGTTAAACTCTTCCGATAAGTCCCCGCGCTTGCCTAAGCGCACCGAATTAAATTTTTCACGTAGTGGCTAATGGGTTTTTCCCTATTGTGGGTTCCTACAAAGAAAGGAAATCTCCTTATTTTTGTTATTATAAAGTAATTGACGGTGTTATGAGAGAAAGCAGCCTGATTTGTCTGCGACGTTCTCAAAACAGCATTCTATTTAAAAACAACCAAATGAAATAAATACATTTATCTGACCCATCTGACCCCTATGGGTCCTTTAACCTCTATCTCACCCCATCGGTCCTTCAGAATCCATATTCTAATATAACAACATACGCTCTTCAGAATAAAGGTGCTCCGCAATGCCATAGAAGAACTTTTTGGCTAAATGGGTCCATTAAATTCTTTAAAGACCAAAAATGGTTGCATTGTTGCAAGCAACCTTTTAAGCGCCTGCATGCCTTTACTGTATTTTCCGAATAGCTTGCTATTGTAACGTATTGGGTTAAAAACCGCTGTTAGTTACAGCGCGGCTTGCACTGGAGGTAATTTGTCAGATCACTTTTCCAGCTCTACTCCAAGGTCATGCCGTTCACCGCTGGGACTCTCACTTAGCCAGAAAACTGAAGAAAAAGGCTATGTTTATATCCAGAGCGCGCTGTCCAGATCTGCTGGTGCATTGGTGAATCACTCGTTTTTAATAGCCACCTTTCGTCCTCTGTACAGCGGTCTCTTATTCACAAGTTTGTCTCAACCAGGCATAAGAGGAATCAATAATTCAATAGCGCTGGCGTCCGAGTCCAGCCCAGAGCTGGATACACAAGCCCTCTTTATACCGCGCCTTTGTTAAAGCAGTATTAATTAATAGGCCAAAACATTGTACTTTGTATCCAGACAGTAATCTGACCAGACAGCTTATTCGCGATAGGAGATGCCATTTGGTATTTATAAGATTCTCAAGAGAAGCGCTTCAGATCTCGATAGGCGGGCTGATGAAGCGTCGGATTAATGCGAGCCATGCACCATACATACATATAGTTAGTATTATTAGTAATTATTTGATACGTGTTTGTTCATTTAAAACAATATGCACATAACGTTCTTTTGAAAATGATTTATTCAATGTTTTCTTTTTGCTAACGTGCCATTTAATATTTTCACGGCAGAAAAATCGAATTACGATAAGCGTTTTCCCCAATAAATAAATGCGTATTCACGTAATCATAAAGAATCGGGTTTTTTTGTTGTTGTTTTTTTTGGCAGACGCGTTATAATAACGCTCGTTCATAATAAAAAACAAGCGTTGCGTATAACGCGTTATAATCATCCAAAGCGAACACAAACGGGTCGGCTTTTTAATTAGGCCTATTAACATCGCACAATTTGAGATATTAAAATAATAATCGTGAAAGGGTAAAGCGCGCGCGGAGGATCCCGTTTAAACGCTTCCGTCGCGTGCAGCCGTTTAACAAAAAGAAAAAAAGAGCACGAACTCTACGTACATACCATGACACAGATGCTACAGCCTTTTTTTTTTTTTTTTTTTCTTTTACATTTATTTTATGAATCGAAAACACGGTGTTGAGGTGAGCTCACGTTTCACAGTCATGATAAAATCATAGATATCATAAAAAAATGAGTGCCCGCAGTCGATGTCCTTTTATAACCCTTATAAAACATGAACATTACATTTAGTTTCACATGGTTGTACAAGAGATGAAGGAACAAGAACGAAAAGAAATAGCAAAGAGTGCTCCCACAATGCCTTGATGAAGCATAAAAACAACCAAAATATTTTTTTTTTTTTGTTCGTCGTTATTAACATAGGTATTTTACACGTGCCCGTACCATATCAGTGTTCGTGTATAGCCTGCCTGAATTTGATTTTTACACCGAGAATAAAAGCCTGATGTGTGTTGATGTGAACTGGGCATCCACTGAACAATCACCTGATATCGGATTATACTCACAATACACTCATTAACAGGCAAAGGAACGATCCTCTTTTCGTTTAATGCTCATTTATTTTGCTCCACAACCGAAAGAGCATAAACTCAAATCGTGTTTTATCCGCGAGGACAGAAACGCATGTTTTCATGTTTTGGCAACAAAAGTGATTTCTGTAATATTTCACAAATATCCACAGAGAAACTTTGTTTCAAATAAAACGAGGCCAGCCTCTTTATTTTCATTAATCACTAATAACGTATCGAAGCAGAAATGTTCGCGTTGTCACACAAACGGCCGAACAATCGTCCCAGCTGCTTCGCATCATTATATTCGTCTCCCGCGGAAGAAAGTTCACTAAAAGTTCAACTCTTCCACGTCCTCGCAGTTCATTCAGCCGTCCCTCCGTCCGCGTAAAAGTCCGCGTAAAGTTCGTCCGCTTCACAGTTTGTGTTCTCATAAATAGCCTATCCTTTCTCTCGCGCGCGTGTCCTTCACGGGAAAACATAAATAACGTGTTTGTTTGTTTGTTTGGGCCGGTGACGTCACAGCCCCAGCGCCGCCGCGTGCTTTTTCGCCTTGAGTCTCAGGTCCGCGATGCTCGAGTTCTTGTTGGTGGTTTTCGCCGCCGCCGCCGCCGCCACCACCGAAGCTGCCGAGGCGGACTCCGCCGCGAGCGTCGCCAGGGGCAACCCGAACGGCGGGGCGGGAAACATCATGTAGGGCGCGTGCGCCGCCAGGTGCGAGTGCAGGTGATGGTGCGCGTGGGCCACGGCGCTGTCCAGCTGCAGCTGCGCCTGCACCTGAAAGGAGAAGGGCGGCACGTTGCAATGACTATCCTATGGACGCACGGGTGGGAAGAGAGGGGGAGAAACACATTAACTTAAGAGAGACTATATGCAGAGCCGTTACCGGGCACTGGATCAATTGCATTTATGGTCACAGCAATAATAATAATAATAATAATAATAATAATAATAATAATAATAATGCAATCCGCTCATCTCAAACAGTCATGTCGCAATGTGTCACTTAGGCAAACAAAAGGAGGGAAATCTTAATAAGTCTGTAGGCCTCCGCGTTGAACTTGCCTGCTGGAAGGGCATGCGCAGGGCTCCCACGTTGACGTACGGGGCGACGCGACACGCTTCGAACTGGCTCGCCGCTCCGATGAGGACTCCTGAGGAAGAACAAAAACGCGCGAATTACGCGTGAAAAAGACGAGCTTTCAGTCTGTGGGCGCGTGCTGCAAATGTCAAAGACAGCGCCGTTTAAATAATACAGAAAACCAAAATAAATACACCTAACACAGAGCCATGCAGCCCGTGCATTGTTCGTAAAAACGCATTCGATTCGTTCGAGTCCAACGCACCTTTATGTAACTGGTTCTCCTGCTTTCTGCACTTGGCCCGTCGGTTCTGAAACCAAACCTGAAAACAGGAGACATTGATTGACAGCTGCTGGTGAGGGCATGTGTAAATCCTCCCAAAATGACAACAGTCTCGGCAAAACTATGCATCCCCGAGGACCTCTAAAATATTCATAACGCTTAACCGCGCGATTTAATTATTATATCTCTATAACGAGCATCGCGTCGAGGTAAAGAGCGGCCGGCTGTAACACGCGGATTCCAAACGAAATCCTGATAGCGTGCATCTGGAAAATAAAAAAACCAAATATATATAAATATATATGTTTTTTTTTGTTGCAATGGTTTAATGTATCCGGGGATTAGAGTCCCAGAAGAGGCAGCGGTCCTCTGATAGCTCACACCCAGCGTGGGACTGTGTGCCTGGACTTCAACAGCAGGCTGGAACTCAGACATTAACACAGAAAACGGTTATATTTCTCTGCCACGTCGCCCGCGTTATTCGTGAGCATCGGGGATTTGGAAAAGATCGCGTCTCCTGCTCACAGTGCACCGTTCACACACTTCCGCAGGACGCGAAAACGCGATCTATACGAATGCATGCCGATAAATCCCGACGCGTTATGACTTTATCCGGCAGAACGCCGTCTTTGAGCCGGCGGTGTGGCCTTGTCTGCGAATACCGAATATGAAAAGAGCATCAGATCTTTATTTGGGTAAAAATGATAGCTAATTTATGCAAATCCGCGGGCCTTGCTTGGGACAATGCCCTTTGGTAAGATCCCAAAGAGAGACGACGGTTTAACTTTTTCCAGGGAGGTCTTTTGAGCCCATTTTTAAAAGGAGCGATGCATTCAAAGACCGAATTTTATATCCCCACCCCGAGGAATGAATAGATAAAAGAGAACGAAATAAGATATTGTGTTTTTTTTTTCTTCTTCTTCTTCTTCTTCTTCCCCTCTCTCTTCTGATCAATCACACCAGAGCCGATGTCTATGTTGAATGTCATTATTCGGCTCGGTCGCTCGTCTCTTGTTACACATATATTGAGCCTTATTATGTTTCTGTGCAGATGGTCTTCCCCGTCCTAAAAAGCACACTACAGATGTTGCCTGCAGGCCAATGCGCACAAATCAGGGAATCATTTTTGCCCGTTGTTTAGTTCATTATCGGGGTTCGTTTAAGCGGCTCAATATTCAACGCGTAAGATGAGATTTTAACCACGCCATGAATGTGAATAGGCTATATATAAATATATATAGCACGTGCAATATGAACGTTAATCTCTGTGGCTAAAAGCGCGATATAAGAGCGTCTAACACGCACAGGCGTATTGCTGTCGCTCTTTATGAATCGATTTTATTTTAAGCGCATTCTCGGGAATTATTATCTCGCGCGTCAGTGGTTTAATGAACCGATCGGCGCAATTACGTAACAAGCGGATAGCCCTCGCGCTCGTTAGCCTCCGACGTTCCGCGCGTTTTTCCTCTCTCTCACAGCACACATGTAGACAGGACGCGCGCGCCTGACCTGAACCCTGGCCTCCGACAGCCCGAGTCTCTGGCTCAGCTCCTCTCTCATAAAGGCGTCCGGGTAGTGCGTTTCATCGAACAGTCTCTCCAGCTCATTCAGCTGCTCAAGGGTAAAGTTAGTCCGACTCCTTCTCTGCTTGATTTTAGTCTGTGTCTCATCCTCCAGCGGCTTACAATCCTCTTTGCGTTCTTTCATATCCGCGTTACCTGAAAACGGAGCAGAACACACGAGTGAAGGCTTCGTCCAGCGCGCGCCCGCCGGTGTCGGTCACGGATGTTTTGTCCTACACAGAGCTCTTTAATTATTTACGCGCTATACATATGCATGGAGGGTCTCTCTGAACCGGATGCTCAGGACGGGAATGTTATCATATTGTGCGCGAAATGAACGGCGTGGCGAAACGGCTCGATGTTGCGAAAACAGAAGCGATAAAGAAACAATTAACCCATCCGAAATGAAAAGCCCTGCTGTCAAAAGAATTAACCTGTATTTAAAAAAAACCAAAAACAAAAAAACAATAGCCTATGGGCGTTAGATGTTTAAAGAAAAAATAATAGGCGGTTCACATTATCGTCATTATTATTAGTAGTATTATTATCATACTAATATTATTTCACGGATGTCGTTCTCGTGGTATTATTTTAAAACTCATACTTCAAACAGACAAATTGAAATGCATTTAGGCCTTCAGCGTGTTTTTTTTTATGAAATGCGTGCTTATATTTAATAAGCACGTCTTTGTTTGTTTGATTCACGCGTTATTATTATTTTGTGTTTTTCTGTTAATAGCCTATAAAGGCCTCGGTGTAGCACACATCTACCTGAGGGTAGCGTACATATTTATTTCTGTAGATGTTATCTCATTGATAATCAAACGTCTTAATATCTGGCTAGAAGTTTCACAACTATATTTTTAATAATACATATATATATATATATATATATATATATATATATATATATATATATATATATATATATATATATATATATATATATATACACAGAGGCCCACATGCAGCTCCTGTCCTATAAAAACAGCCTACAGTCACGAGATTTTTTTCCCACCTAACTTTTGACCGATTCTTTTGTTTCCAGGCCGCGACGCGTTATCACAGCACGATTGTTAGGAACGAAATTAGCGCTACTTTAAAACGGGCCTTTTTTAAAATCGCAGAAGTTGTGAAACTTGAACGACGGACGGCAAACAGGCCTCGTCCCGGGTGGCACTCACCGTCTGTAAGTTTGGGGCTGACGGAGTCCCTGCTCCTCTCGGACGCGAGCATGTCCGCCTCTCCGGCCGGCGACGAGCGCGCGCCGCTCCGCGCGACGCCGTTCAGCTCCTCGCGCGCCGGTTCCGCCGACAGGCTCTCCCTGTTCCTCGCCGAGCCGGTCTCCAGCACCTCCCGGTACGTGATCGCCTCCTTCTTTTCCTTGACTTTCTGATCAAACGATTTGGAGACAAACGCGGTAAGTTCTTCCATCACTGCGCGCAACGAGAAGAAGAGAAAAAAACCCCGCAATCTTCTCTTTAGATCCTCAGCAGTCTACCATAACACGCCGACATCGGCCTGAACGCGAGGGGATGCGACGAGATCTTTGACAATTCCTCTTGTTGCGGGGTGTACGGACTCGCTGCCGGTTCGCTATTGAAGTCACACTATTTATACTTGGCGAAGCGTCTGCCCCTTGATCCGCGCTCCTCTCCACGAGCCCCCTTCCCACAGAGGCGGGCTGGGCTGGGCGCGGGCTGGGTGGGGGAACCTTATCTGTCCTTCAGATCCACATCACCCTTCCGTGCTTGCTATTGGCCGAGATTGACAAGATGAGCAAATTAATGTCATTAAGCTCGACTGCTTAGAGTTTGGAAACACCGGGGATGGCGACGACGACGATGGCGATGATGGCGATGATGATGCTGGGATGAGGCCAAAACTACTGAAAAGGGCATCTTATTCCGCCGCCGTTTGATCCGAGCTGGAAAACCGGAGAGATAACGAGAGGAGCAAAGAGAAGGGGGAAAGAAAAAACACGCACTTTGTGATCATGCAGTAACAACATCATTAAGAATTTCATTCTGACCCGCGGACGAGAAATAAAAACCCGAATCGGCTCCAAGGCTTGCTTCACTGCGAGCTAATTATTTAACCTAAACATTTATTTTTGCACCGCACATTTGTGTTTATTGGAGCGATGAGGTGTTTTTCAGAAGCATGATACGAACACGTTGAGTCGAATCTCAATCGAAATTACTCATTTGAACAATTTAGTCAAAGCGCATTTATTAGAGGTTCTTGGTAATAACAGCCCTAACGGATAGCTTCGTAAAGCATTGACAAAACGGGCTAAACGCGCTGGGTTTGTATTTATATTGTCTGAAAGCGTGCAAGAGATATTCATTATTTTGAAAATCCCGTTTAATTAATATTTCAGCACTCGGGAGTTTCTATTATTGGCAACAGCCGCCTAATGACTTGCAATATATATAAAAAAATAGAGATCCTGCGCTCTTTTAATTGCACAAAATTAGTAAAACGATTGCACAATACGTTTAATCAGCCGTCCTACTAAATAAATGCGTTTGAGCTTTAAAAGCGAATAGTAATAATAACAATAACAATAATAATAATAAAAAAAGCTAGAATAGTTCGGAGGTAAATTACATACAAAACACGTCTTTTGTTGATAAATTGCAAAACACCTTCTCGTCATCTCACTGTTAATAATTACATCACAATCAAATATATATCTTGTGCCCCTTTTATATTTGCGTATAGACGTTTTTCAAGCACGCACGCGTTTATTTGCTTGAAACGCTGCAAAAAATAGTCTAAGAGCTAAGCATTTCGCCCTTCACATACACGAATATAATAATAATAATAACACCTATTAATAATGATCGGTTTTCTTCAAGGAGGCTGTTCGTAGGCTACACGTATATCAAGGGCGCAGTTTTAAGGTGACTATCTAGGTTAGGCGGCTTGTGTGAATGTTTAGACGAGATGCAAATCTTTGAATGTGAGCATTTCTCGTCGGTAAACACTTAGGAATTATTAAGACCTCAGTTTGACTTCTAGAAAAAAAGATGAAGAAGAAAAGCCCCCAAGTAGGCTAGTAGAAGTTTTACCTTCAAGTCGTTTCACATTTATATTATTTATTTATTTATTTTTTTACCTCAATGTGTTTGCCTCATACTTATTTTTTATTTTTAAATAGACGAAACCGACCGCCTATTATTGGCTGCGTTCCAAAAATATGAAATATTTTCTCGAAATCCGCGCTTTCTCGTCTCACATCGGCTTAACGCTTAAAACAAAAACAGAATCCTAGTGTTGAGAATTAAACGAGGTCTTGTGATGAAATGACGGTGAGAAATATAACCGTATTTCGTGCTAATCCTGCCCGATCGCGAGGAGAAGGGGAAAGCGAGCGGAGATCGTGTTTGATTGGTAACGCCTGCCTGCCGCGCTCGACTCGATGAGCTCCACGTCGATGACTTCTGTCTGCTCGGCGGCTCATGGCGCTCTTCTGTGAGTTGTTGCTGTTGTGATACGAAAGGAGCGTGTATCGTTATCTAGGTAAGAGTGTGAATGTAGACCTTAACATCAGTCGTTTTACACACGAGCCTCAAAACAAGTTAGCGAACGTATTAGCTGAATAACGCGCGTCAGAGGAAGCGCGCGAAAACGTTGAGGAAAAGCTAGCAATGCTGACAACGTTACGAATATAAGCGTTTAATAGATTTTACAGTCGCAAGTTTCACCTGTATGCTCTTTTCCTTCGTGAATCAAGGCACTTTATCTGTAAACATAGGAGGTGTTTTTATCTCGGCTGTCTGGGTGTGTTTTCAAGGCTAGTTTCAAGGGTTAGCTCACATGAACTGGGTTTGTTATTGTTTGCCTGAAACATGTGCTTCTCGCCTTTTTAAAAACACACGTTTAGTCCTACGCAAGTAAACAGACGTAAAACAGAGTATTGCGTTGCTGTGTAGCATCTCATATCAGAGAAATCAAGGACCTCATGTTAAACTAAACATGTACTTGAATGCATTTCCTTCAGTCAGTGGCTTTCTTTTATGTTCTGCATCTTTCTGTTTGAGCCAGAGGCCGGAGTGACCATGGGCCGCCACTCGTCCGACAGCGAGGAGAACGGCCGGAGCAGGAGGAAGAGGAGGGCGAGGGGCCGCTCTTCGTCCTCCAGCTCCTCGGGAAGCAGGGTGGCCGGCCGCAGCAAACACTCCAGGAGACGGACGCGCTCCAGAGACCGAAACAGAGACAGGAGGTAGACGCCGAGGAACGAAATAAAAAAAAGTTTGCCCCTGTAATCTTTCATCAAAATGTAATAACGTGCTCTTCCTCGGAAACAATTTCCTTGTTTGACTGACATCACGAGCCCTCTTATTTCTCACCCCTCCCTGGCAAGCAGCTGTCAGATACGAGCTCCGAAACAGTTATTCAGTTCGTATCCCTGTGTCAAAGGCAGTTGCTCGGCTGGCACATTGAGCCCAGGAGGAATGCACACTTGGTTACCCCAAAAAAAAAAAAAAAAAAAGTCAATGGCTCTGAAATTGCTCTCGACGGAGCTGATATCACCAGGAATATTTGCACAGTTCCTGTATATCAGACCTCTTTGCTCCAGAGAGTCTTCAAAAGTCTTAATTCACGTTTTCACTTATTAACACCCTTAAAAAAAGGCTTAAATCAGAATAGGAAGTCTTTAGTTTATTAAACTCTGGCTTTAAATGTTGCACGGATCTTCTTCAGTTTTTTGTCTTGTTTTCTGGTACAAATAAATTTGACATATACATGCATATATATATATATATATATATATATATATATATATATATATATATATATATATATATATATATATATATATATATATATATACTACACACATATATGTGTATATATATATATATATATATATATATATATATATATATATATATATATATATATATATATATATGTATGTGTTTTCTATTGGATATTTCTGACCTCATTGGCAGAAATTAGCTTGTTTTAATCTTGAAATAATTTATGATCATTTTTTCATAAAATACGACTTCATGGAGGGAATGCTTTAAAAAGTAATAGAGGTATGTTTTAAGTATTTCCAAACTTTGAAACACTGCTAATGCAAGATATTTACATTAAAAAAATAATAATAATACTGAGCTGTTGTGAATAAGGTGAATCAACAGTGAGCTCTACGTTTATCACACTCTTTTCTTCAGTTCGTTGTTCGTTAACATTACCTGCGTTAGCTCTTCTTTATTTGGGCTCAGACTTGCTGTGCGTTCGGGGGAAAAATAGCCTGTACGTGTGAAGTCAAAAACAGGGAACGCAAGCCTTGCTGCTGAGGGTCTTCCAGAGAGGTGACATTGCATCACCGAAGTCACGTAATTTAGCTCTGCTGTCATTTGGACCAGAGCTGGACCGCCGCACGCCAGACCTTCTGCACGGACTCTCCCTGAACATGCCGCTCCAGACAGACTCATGCAGTTCGGTGAAGCCAGGCGCTGCTTTATGCAGTCACTTAGCGCTGTCTGCCTGACTTCAATTATTCATGACGCTTGCTCAGTTGCCATTATATGTGATGGGAAATAGTTGCTCTCACAGAAAGAAGGATGTCTGCGGGGTCAGGCAGCTAAACAGACTGCTGCCGAAGAGTCGTTTACCGTAGCCGCGCGTCCTTCTGTAAATCTGCTAGTTGTCGTCGGTGTAAGCCTGCGGGTGTTTCATGCCCTCATGAAGCTCACCTGATTGCTCCGTCTGTGCTCCTGGGCTATCTGTTTGTCCGAGGGTGGAGCTGAAGTAAAACTGACTGAAACCTCTTACACTGGGAGATTCACTTTTCTGATTATATATATATATATATATATATATATATATAGACAGGATTCATATAGAGAACTTTGTTATATTCAGATTCACAGACTATTCAGATACAGTGCGTACACTGCGTATGTGGGTGTATTTCATGTGTTTAAAACACCTTGAGAGCATTTTTGAGGAAAAGGCCATTGAATGACTCTGAAAGTGTCATATGGAGGTGTAGGCTGTTATGAAAAAGGCTTTTTTTTTTTGTTTCACGCCTTGCATGATCGCACATCTCTTAATCACCATTTTCCAAATTAGATGTATATTTTTCAAACTTAATATCGGTGCATACAACCTGAAATAAATAATTAATATTAACTATTAATCTTTTCCGTGATGTAATTAGTTGTTTTATGCGTTAATTTTTTTCATTAATCTGACTTTGATTCGGTGGACAGAAGTTTTTCAGATGATAATAAGTGGAGTAGCTTTGAGTATACACATTCCTAAAAATGTATAAAAACAATTAGCAAGTTTTAATAAGACTTCATAATAATTTTACATAATAATAGTTTGATGCAAACAGTTAGTGTGTAGTTCATTCATAGTTTATACATTGTAGTTTTGAAATGATTAGTAAATTAATTTTCTACGTAAAAATAGTTAGTTTATCATTTATTCTCAGTGTAATTTACAAATGATTGTTGTTTATTTAATGTGTAAAGAGTTTGATAATGTTTTTATTCATATAGTCACACACATATAAATAATACATACATGCACACAATTGTTTTATGTTTTAAATCTTGGATGGTTTAGTGATGAATCTAAAAAAATATATAATTTAACTTTTATTTGTGGTCAAATATAAGAATAATATCACTATCATGACAGTGAATGAAGAGCTCACTATTTGTACGTATAATTAAAATAATAAATAATACAATAATTCATGTTAGTGCGTTAAATAATGTTAACAAACACAACTTGTTTTTACAATGTATTAGTAAATGCTGAAGCTAGCATTAACCAAGATTAATAAATCACGCAGAAGGATTGTTTATTCTTAATTCGTTAATTAATTTCTTATTGTAAAGTGTCACCAAGTAATGCATTTGCAATGTCTCTAAGTTATGAATTAACTAGTTTGCAAATAATTTGCTAGTATTTCTCGCTGTATACTTAATGTAAAGGGTGTAATAGTGAGAAGGCCTCACCATGAATAGCATTAATTTGAATCAAAAAATTAAAAGCGTGCTAATCATAACATATGTGCACCGTGTATGATTAGCATACAGTGTGTGTAGACATACGGGCGCGCACACACTTCAATCGATAGCTAGAACAGACAAAAATGAGCATCGTATCATTTGCAGACGCTCCGTAAAGCAGCACAGACATGAAGTTTCTCCTGGAGAGAGACCACTGACACTGAGGTTGAGAGGCATGCGGCCTGGTGCCATCAGATGCAGAAATGCATAATAAATTTAATTATGGTTTTTAGATAAACATTTTATTTATTCATGACGCGGGGAATGGGCGCACACTTTTGATTTAGCGTTTGAAAATGGCTCTAAGAAGTCTTGGTCTATCAGCTGGGGTGGAGAATAGAGGAGCTGACAGCAGCTCATCGGAGAGAAGGAGGGAGAAATAGAGCTGATTAGTTCAAATAATGCCTTTCAAAACCTAGTGTAGAGAGTCACGCTGGCCGACTGCATGCACGTTTGTCTGCGTCTACGTGCTTCACCTAAAAAAACAAGTCTCCTGTTTAATTTCTCTTCACTTTCTCTTAAACTGACCGTCTTAGCTGTCGGACGCAAACCCTGCCGCGCTGTAAGAGTCTGTCCGGTGTTCGCGAAACCCGCTTTGCCAAAATTGGCCAATTAGAAGCATTGAAATCTTTATAGCTGAGCTCTGAAACGTACGGACACCTATATAAATATAACGTTACGCAGCGGAGAGTGTTGTGTGTTGGTCAGACAGATGCAGTAAATAGAGCGACCGCACACACACACACACACACACACACACACACACACACACACACACTGTGGCCACGTGTGTTTGTGTTTAACGGACTGCTGTTACTGACGTTTCAGGCACAGAAACCGCTCCAACAGCAGCTCCTCCAGAGGCTCCGGTCACAGGAGGCGGAGCCGGAGCGCAGACAGGGGGCGGGGCCACAGGTCCCACAGGTCTCGGTCCCGCAGCCGAAACAGAAGGTAAGGACAAGTTAATGAATATGAGAATGGTCTTGTTCACCTTTCAAAGCACACAGTTTTGCTTCTTAGAAGAAAACAAGAGATTTTACATTGTGTATGTAAACCAATCATATGAAGCAAGATCTAAATATTGACCATAAATATTATGAATCACATTTATTGTTTTATTATTTTGACTGTTAATATATAGAGCATACAAGACAATAAGGACAAAACTGAGTCATATCAGTGGCATTTAATCATAAAATAAGGCAGTCTTTGTTAATTGGTTTTCCTTCTGTTGGCAAAGCTTTAAAATGTTTACTGTTTTTTTTTTTTTTTTTTTTTAATTTTTTACTATTTTCCACCTCAATGGAGCAAATACTTTTCTCCTGTTTTGAGCTTCTGCTAAAAAAGGATAGTTTAAATCGAAATGATCACACTTTATTTCAAAGTTCAATTCAAGAAACCACTAACTCGTTTGATGCCTAATTTGCTGCGTGTTTATAGTAAGGGTTAAGTGTAGGTATTACAGATGAATTACAGATGTAAAATATGATCATGTAAAATATGGTGCTTTATAAGTGCGTCATTCCTGCTATCCGGTAACATTTTGGCACAATTCTTGGAAAAAAGTTATGTGTTTCTCATGTTTTAACATTCTACCAAAATAGTGACATGTTTAACTGTATTTAAGCAATTTCTTATAAACATGTGACTAGTGACAAGTACTAATAAACAGCGTATGTTAATATTATGCATGCCATCAGGCAACTACTTAATGAGAATCGGTCTCTGTACTGAAGAGACTCTATACTGAATATATATATATATATATATATATATATATATATATATATATATATATATATATATATATATATATATTGTTTTTTTTTTTTTTTTACAAAAATATATACTTATAAAAAAATAAGTATACATCAAAATGGTTAATTATCAATTATCTGTCTTGATTGATAAATCCTAGAATAAATATATTGTTTGAGATTTATTTTTTCCAATTAAAAGAAAATATGTGATATTTATGACGTCTGTGGACACTAACGTTTTCTTCCTAAAGACCTTTTGAAGTGACAAACAAGGGTTAACCTAGAAATTTCTAGAAGATTGCACAAATACAAAGAAGAATGGTCTAATAATCAACTACAAAAAAAAAATTGGTTATAATGCGTTTTTTTTGCCATAAAATGTTATTTGTTGTCTTTACAAACCAAATGTCATTTTTATTTGATTAAAAACGACACGCATCATCATCAGCAGTGATGATTTTCCGCCCCCTTCCCCCTCGTTTGGACTCAAATGCTAACATGTGCTTGGCTAATTAGCGTATGACAGGTTGCCATTAAAGACCTTCTGTTCGCAGAGCCACTCACTCTCACAGCTGCTTGTCCCGCGCACATAGATACTCACACTCATTACAGGGGTTATTAGTGTAGATTATTATTGTTTTTGTCTGTATTAATTAAGTACTGGCACAAGCACCCTTGGGTCAGTCCACATTTGTCTGCCCTTGTGCCTGTTTGGAGCTCAGAAGAAAAAGGGGCACTTAGGTTGATGAATTAATGCAATTAAAACATGATTATCCATCGCCCGTTTATTTCATTTTTTATTTAAAGTAAACTCTCATGCACGCAGGAATAAGAACCGTGTTTTTTAAAAGGTAGGCTATTTCATTAACATTGCAAATGTGTGTAAATGTAGGAGAGTTTTGTTAAAAGCTTTAGAAGTGTAAAGATGGCTTTCATAACGCATGCAGGCTAAAGCCTTTTGTTTACTTGTTCGGCTGGAGGAGAGGAAGTCAGGAAATTATTCATATGTATATCTTAATTAGACTGGCGCAGATAAACAACAGGCCCATATTAAATTAAGGGATGAATTGGGCGCAGATTTAGTAATAACTCTTACCCTATGGGATTGAGATTATCTGGCGTGAAACAGTTTGGGTTAATAATTGTTGGAAATGGTAGATATTCTGGACTGATAGCTAAATGTTACTAGATCGGTCCTCTACAGGAACGAGTTATCGGCCACGACCATAGCAGCCTTAAATAAGGTACTCAATTTAAGGTGACTCGGAGTGAGTATGAAAAAAGTTTTGGCGCTGCAGAAACGCTTTTCGCAGACTTTGGCCTGCGAGTCTGTATGATGTCAGTGTTTAGTTTGTTTAGTTTATGTGAAAGCTGTTTTCTGAACTCAAGCTTGAATGTAATAGATTTATTAGTTTCTCGGGTTTCTTCTTGTTCACTGTTGACTGCTGAGGTCATGTTTGGCACAATGCGTTTCGTAATTCCATTCTCTATCTGAAAACAGATGGGAAAGGAGCGAGAGAATGGGAAATATTTGAAAGACTCGGGACATGATGGCACCGCGCAGGCTAACAGGCGTTTAGTTTTGAGAGTCAGACACAAATCCTATCGATTGCATATTTGTCTTGGTTGCAGGTAATGAATTAGGGCTGTCAACTGATTGAAATTTGAAATCAAACTGATTACACAATGTGTCGACCAGAGGGGGGGTAAAATGCACTTCAGAGTTCGGAGTTGTTTACAGTGTTAAAAAGTTGGATTCTCATGCAATGCGTGGACAAAGTTTCAAAAAACCTTTTTGGCGTATGACATTAGTTTGACATATAAAAGTATTTCTGTGCCAGAAATCTTACTTCTGGGTTTGTACAAGTCGAAAAGCTTTCTTCAGTGGATGGAAGTCCTTATATGGGCATTTCTCATTCTTTAGTTCCACCCACATGACACGCCTCCAAGAGCTCTGCTATTTTTTTTTTTTTTTTGAGAGAGAATTGTAAAGCTATATGTTTTTGTAAAATAAATCTAATAAAACTCTAGACTGTTTGTAGATATGAAGGATGCTGTACTACTCTATAGGTACTCAATATTAACGTGAGATTGGGTGAAACTGTGTGTGTTACGCCCCCTTTAATAAATTAATAGCAAATTAATCAAACATCACCCCCTGAAAATCATGTAAAGCCATTATTGTGTTAAATGTGAACAGCATGACATAGATATTACAAAATGTAGCTTTAGAAAGAAGCATTTTTATGCAGTTTTTTTCTCATTTTTAATTTGAGAGAAATATCCATTTAATTAGTGTAATATGAATTTATTTTTTATTTTCATTTTTTTATAAAATTGTAACATTTTGCTTAATAAAATTGTACTCTAAGAAATTAAAACTGCTAGTGGGTAGTAAATGTTGTTCATTCATTCATTCATTCATTCATTCAAACACTTGATTCATTCAAACGGCTGATTCTTTCAGAAATGAAGCCAATAGCTCTTTATTGAGTGGACCATTGAATCATTGGCTCATCCGATTTGTTCAAAACTTAGATTCATTCAGAAAGAGATGCATGACGGTTCTGCTGTGGCTTTAATATTTGCATTGCTTTCACTCATAAAAGTGCTTAACTATATTACATCATATAAACACGACAGAGAGCAGTAATTAGGCGTTTATTGAGGCATAAGTCCTAATTTAATAGTAATCCCCAAACTACAATATAACCATGTATATATGTATGTGTGTAACAAGTTTTTCATTCAGCATCTTTAGTGTGATATATATGGTACAGTAATTTTAGCTGTCTTACGACATATTTTAGTCAAAAATCTACTGTAAGTTCCATTGTTTAGCGCTGATTATCTACTACACTGGACGGAAACCATTGTGTTTTGGAGGTTAAATCAACATTTTTACTGCCCTAACGAAAGCACTTTAGCATTTGAATAATTGACTAGCGTGTTACTTGCAGGGTAAATGAAAGCCCTCTCGTTAACGGTAAGTGTTCGTATTAGTTTTTGCTGTATTCTTTATTTTGAGCCATGTTATTGGATTTTATTTCACTCGGGTTGAGCCTGAAAGCTGACTGAAGGAGCCTAAAGCGCGCCGTGGGCTAGACAGAGCGAAACAGGTTACCTGGGTCGGGCTTGCGATCCGTCACTGTCGCGTTAAAAAGGTTTGGGTCTAATAATGGCGTTTGGGATGAGGCAGACTGATAAATCAGGTGTGAATTGAGTGGACAGCTCTCTTTGATTGATACACTGACAGGATATGAGCAAGTGCCGTACCAGATAGAGAATATGAGAAGGGGAAAGAGAAGAAAAGAATAGGGCCCACAGAAAAAAAAAAAAAAATACCCAAGGAGTGGAGGATATTATTCAGAGAATGAGAACAATAACTGCGGCATGGAAATATTGCGGGGAAGAAGATTAGGGCAGTTCGGTTGGGCATATTACACTCCTTTGCCCCGTAAATAAATAAAAAAATAAACAAGTAATGCAAGAGAAATTTACAAGTTAGAATGGTGTGGATTCACCACTTCGCTCTGCTCTTCTCCAGAAATACTCAGCCTTTGCCCTTGACCCAAGGAGCTGATAAACCATTAGATGCTAATGTATATATTCCCCTTTTGATCAAGCTCAGCGCTTAATGCATACTGGGAACAAACCGTGTGTCGAATGCATTGCTCTCGCATTATGCTTTGTTTACTGTACATGATGCAAAAGAGCAATTCAGTGAACCGCTGTGCTACTTTTGAGTGTGGTATATCAGGCCAAATACTCATTCACTAAACGCCTGCAGTCCGGTTTAGTGCGCGCTAGCTTCAACATTTAAATCATGCCATTAACATTCTTTGCTGCACAAACATGCCTTCTTTTATGTTTTTCATTTTTAAAAAAAAAGGCTCAGAGCAAATGAAACCAGAGGCTACTGGAACTAATCGTAGCCCAGGCTTTATGTGAAAGAGACGGTTGAGAGCAGAGCAGTGAATCTGCGCTATAGGTTTCTAATATGAATTATTGGGGAGTTCGGATTTAACGCTAGTGATCGAGCTTTGATGAATGTAGATATGTAAATATGCGTATAGTAGTTGTTTTTGGAGGTTCGAGGGGAATGACACGTGACAATAACAGTAGACTCGGGAAATATGGATACCATTTTATACTGTATCGAAAGTGTCTGAAGACACCAGTTGCATGAATTTTGAAGCTCATACTCTGAAGCGTTTATAAATTATTAGCAAGAATTCCTAGGACTGTCAAATGCTTACATTTTTTACATGACAAGACGTGAGTGTACGCATTACACGAGTAATTGCATTCTTTCCTTTTTAATTGATAATTGAAAAATAATTTAAGACAATGAAATTAAAACTGACAGTAGATGGCAGCAAGTCACTGGCTGAATGAGTGAGTCGTTAGGTAAGTCTTCATCACCCTGGTTTTATGCAGATTTTTGTGTATTTGGAGTGAAAAAAAATCCTTAATTTACAAAAAAAGTGTTTGCATGGAGGGGCTTTGTGAACCGCATTTGTCTAATGAAGTCCTTCATGCACATAAAAAAGTCACGTGACTTTGATTGACGATTTCATTGAACAGCGTCTGAAACGATCCGGTGATTCTGAATGAGTCTGTCATCAAAGTATCTCTGCATTCCTGCATCCCAGTATTGTTTTACACGACAAGCATCCACCTCCGAAAACAATGACAGCTTTTATATTGTGTTTCGTCTGCTTGCTCTGAGGTGCAATATTATTTACATATTAATACAATATTATATAATGCAATACTATTACGTTTGACAGTGATTATATTTAGTGGCCTCTCCTGCTTTTCTTGGTGATATTTAGGGACAGTTAATCAGGAAGTGATGGTTTTGGTTTGTTTGACAAGTTAAATTCAGAACTTCGGATGGAAACATAGTTATTGTTTCAATCGGTTGATTCATTCAGGGACAAAATGAAGTGACTTAATAAATCATTGACTCACTGCTATTATGGATTTGGATATTGAATAATAAATTTTAATGGTAGCACTTTATATAAGGGGTTTAACTAGTTGCTTATTAGCTAATATTCTAGTAATATGCATGCTATTTATTAATTAAGCATTATTAATTAATTATTTTAATCTTACCCGATACCTAAACTTATCAACTACCTTACTAATTATTAATAAGCAGCAAATTAGGAAAAAGTTGTAGTTAATAGTGAATAAGTGTTCCCTTATTCTAAAGTGTTTACTGATCAGATTATTTACATTTGCCTAAAACTCGAAGTTTATAAAAAAATCACGTTTTTAATGTCAGATGGACATTTGAGGCAATATACATGTGTAAGCAATGACTTCACCGATTTACAAGGAAGTACTAATAATTGGAATTGAATTTACAAATATATATTGATATGAATATTCTGACATGCCACATTTTTGTGCCCTGCTAGTATTAATATTATAGAAATATCACATGTTTAGATCTAGATCTCACATCCAAAATTTTGCCGTGTGTAAACAGCTGTCTGTTTTCCTAGCAGCATGAAAAACCATACCTTTACTCAACAGATTATAGTTACAGTCTCTTAAAAGCTGTTCACGATCTCACACACCGTTCTGTTAAAACGACTGCGTAATAAACCTCGTACTTTCATCATGTCGCTGTTCATTAATGAGAGAGGATTCACGACAGCAAGCTTTCTCATCCCTGAGCACGCTCTTATTATTTAGAGCAACGGGTGGATTCTAACTGAAACCTTTCTGATTGGCCATTGCATTAAAGAGATCAACAAACATGCCTGCGATTGGGTACGTTACACACCGCTGTAAATATAAACATCTCACAAATTAAAAATGACAACAGAGCTTTCGCTAGATCTGTTTTGCCAGTAATGTTATTTTTTTATTAAGCGCACAATGCATACAACCTAAAGAGTCAGCATCCACAGTCGAAATGAAATTATGATCAATGCAAAACCAAGTGTTCTAACATTAATTGGCACTGGTCTCGTGAATATCATTCAGACACCAGACATGAGTCGCGTGCATCTTATTATGTACATACATACATAAGACATGTATTTATTACATATTTGGCCATTTTTATTTGGCAAATGCAGTGATCTTTTTTTGTTTTCTTTTGAGTGCATGCATTTTCTAGAGAAGGAGCAGGAAATCAGCTAGGTTGAGTTTTTTTTTCTTCTCTGGGATCTCTCATGCGCTTCGCTCCTGGGGCTCACAGTGGGGGTTAACGTCTCTCTCTCTCCATAACCCCTCCTAAACACGCTGGCCTGGCTCCAGAGAGGGACCGAACGGTGTTCTCATGCACATTAGCTGACTCCATGCAAAGCTGAGCCTAAGCTTCTTTTAGCATGTGTGTTCTGGCATGGTTCAGGTGTGTGTTCTGCGTTTCATCAAATCAACATGCTTCAGTATCCTCCTCAATCTAAGAGGCAGCTCTCCTCTCCTCCTCCTCGCTCTTTCTTCTCTCCCTCTGTCCCGGGTGTGTGCTTTTTTTTATTATCTCCTCTAAAGGCTAGTCAAACGCTGCTGGCCTTTGTTGTCAGAAACTTTTATTTACCAAAGAGGGGCGTAAGTGAGTGACATGGCAGGGGTCTTTTATCCCCGGCTAGCCGCGAGCGCAGCTCTCTCCCGCTGCCCCATCACCCCACCCCTCCATCCCTCCATCCAGCGATTCCTTCAGCACATCCAGCAGCAGCTGTCTCCCCTGGGCAGACTCAACCAGAGCGCTGTCTGCAAACACACACGGACGCACCGCTCTCACCTGCTTATTTTTAGCATGCACACGCACAAACCGGGTTTGTAACGGTGGTTTGCATGTTTTGGCTGTTTCTTTTAACCAGTTTCAAGCGGGTTCTTTATTCATAAATGATGCATTAAAGGCGAAATCAAAATAGCCGAACCGCCTTCCGTTGCATGTGCACTGGGATGCCATTAAAATATTGCAATTTAAAGTTTAAAAGGTCACGAAAGCCTGAAATGATGTGTACGTCGCCCATTATTAAAAACACGGGACAATTATACGCGTGCAAAGTCTGAGTTAGGATTGAGGCAGAGCTGCGGAGAACAGGAATACGTCATTAGATTCTCACATGGTTCATGAAAGGAAATGCCCATCGATTGATTTCCACCCAAAGCAGCAGAGAATTAAAAAAAAAAAAAAAAAAAAAAAAGTAGTAATCAAAATACACACTAGTGGAGCAGACACGAGAGCGGTTTCTGCCATAGTAAGCTCAGAACCATATCCAGACTTATTTAAACTGGTAGTTTACCTTTAAAATAATTAAAAATGTCTATGCATCTCTTTTTATTTTCTAATTATTTGTGCTTCTTTGTTTAGTCTCCTTTAAAGGCTAAATTACCAGACTAGAGAAGCAATTTCAACACACTCAGTTTATCACTTGACATAAATTTGAGGTTTATATTAACCAAATTAATCATGAAAACCCCTTATTACTTCATATATTTTATGTATATGTATATACATATATTATATAAATATATATTTGAATGTGTTTTTTGGGCATTCACAGTAGTGTTTGCATTCCTGTTTTATTTTTTATTTTTTTGCAAGTAAAATTTGAGATTTGCTTTTATTTTTGCTGTTGTTAACACTCTTTAAACACTGTATTAGCCTTATGACAGCAGCTACTTAACCACAGCCACTTCAAATGCAGATTATCGTAATTCATCATTGTGCATAAATCAAAATCGGATCAATATAAAATGGTGAAATACAAGCAGAGAGTGCGAAGAAGCCCATGTGTCATAAACGTTGACATATAAAGGACTTACATGGTAAAGGATTTTCCAAGATTTTGGGAATGGAACAATCAATTACCTAGCCACAGTAAAGCTTGATGGATGAAATGGCAGATGGCAGCCATTGTTAGCCTTTTACCTGTGGTCAAGTTCAACTGTATGTATAGAACAGAACACTAAACGGTCAAGTAACAAGTCAATATAGTCGCAGGCCCATTAGGCTGAATAGTCAGATGCTTAATTATTAAAGATTTCTCAGTGAGATTTCACAGCAGTACAGTAGGTTTCCCCAAAGTCAGAAGTCCTGCCCATCTATCATGTGTGAAAATTGCAACGATGGTTGGTATAACCTTTGAAGAAATGGTTGTGTTCTGTCCGTCACGTGAGCGTCCATTGAGAGCATTGTGTTGTGGGAATTAAAGACATGGCTGGCTGCTCATTCACCGGGAGCTCCGTTTATTTCATCCTATTCAAAGTTTTGTGTGACGGCTGCCTCCTTTTCAAGCCTCTGCTATTGGAAACTAATATAAAATGAATTGGTCTCTCTTTCCTGCTATCCATCCCCCATTTAAGCCCTTCTTGAAGTTCTTCCAAATTGCGTTTTAAATGCCAATTAGGAGGTTGAATGTAGTAAAATAAAAGCCAGCGCGAGTAGAATGGCCTCACCTTCTGGCTGACCAGGCTTCTGAGAGCACATGCCGAATCTTTGGCTCCGAGCACGACTTTGAAAGAAAATATCCTGCCTAATGAACACATTAATTAGAACCATAACTATTTATAAGATGATAATTAGAAACGAAGCGAGGTAAACTGGGCTCTTCCTGCAATTAATGGTGGATTAATTACGGGCCGTAATTAAGTGGCGTTTTGAAATGCATTAAGGTGAAGTACAGAGGCACGCAATGGCTTTGTGATCACTGGCATAATTATTCGCTGGCCGTTTGAGCCGCGCTCGCTCTGAGCCCACTAATCAGCATCATTGCGTCGTTATATGTGCACTTAAAAAGACTCGCCAATGCAATAACTGCCTAATTATTTCTAATTGGCAGGCCCAAACGTAGTCTCTGCATTGATGGTGTGAGCCGGTATTTAGCGGATCTGCAGGGCCGATTGCTCCGAGAGGAGATGGCTTCTACCCAGCCTATAAATGTGTGAATTACTAACCTGCCAGTCTTTCTGAAGAGAAACGTAGGCTGGCTTTTTTTACTGTGTGTGTGTGTATATATATATATATATATATATATATATATATATATATATATATATATATATATATATATATATAGTGCCTAGGAAACAATGTAGTGCAAAAAAAAATTTGGATTATCAGTAAGTCATGTTCCAGATGTCCTTTCAGCAGTTAACTTATTTTTTGCCTCGTTTCACCAAACGTAGTGATTTTATTGGATGTGTTCAGAAAGGACAGGGGAAAGGAGAGTTGTGAACATTTAGTCTTTTGTTGCCATGCACACGTCCGTTGACAAGTGATTGGTGGGAATCTTAATCAGAATTAATTAATGAAGGATATACGTGCATGCATGTATTTCTTCCTGTCTGATATTGTTTATGTAATTATGATACATAAATACAAAAATAGTGTTTGTCGAACATTGGCTGGCTGCAGTGTTTAGTTGTTGGAGTTGCAGGTCTTTTCAGATGTATAGCTTCCCATCTATTGGTTTCAGAATGAAAAAACTGCATGTCCACTGGCACTTTTTTTTTCAATTCTGTCCTATCATGACAAGCCTAGATTATGTTTACTCGTACAGACACCGCTTGAAGCGGAAGAGTCCTAGCGTTGTGGGCGGCGCTGCAGTAGACACATACCGCCACACATTCACATCCATCAAACACATCCAAAGGGTTTGGATTGTATAATACAGTACAAAGGAACCAGGGGCTGATGCTGCAAAAGCGCTTTGTTTCCACTCTCAAACACATCCTGTGGGCAGTTTAATTAAAATACCAGGAGAAACACAAACAATTGGCACGGACCTGTCATAATTAAATAATTCTTAATGAAATAAGGTTAAACCTGTTAAATGTATTTATTAAACCAGTGTCTTCAATGCTAACTGTTTATTTTACACCTTACAAAAAATGCTAATGACTTTAGTAAATGTTGCATAATCTTGTAGACAGGTGTAACACGTTATTTGCTTGTTTGTTTTTTAAAGAGTTGCGTTCTGTTCTTACAGGATGATGGCAGCGCAGCTGAAAAGTTCTACCATAGTGATTTTGCTTTTACAGCTCAGCGTAGATTTGTTTCGTTCTCGGAGTATACTGTCCTTTGGGATTCATTTATATTTTTCGTTTTTTTATGTGTGCCATCATTAGGCCTTTGTTTGTTAATGATTGACAAGATTCATAGATAAATATGCATCGCTCCAGGGAACTGCAATGGACTTCATTAGGGTTGAATTGAATTTTAAATCAACCGATTAACTGATGCTAGCAATGTTGTCTATAATGCTCAATGGAGAAGCTTTTTAAACTCTCCATCCATCCATCCATCCATCCATCCATCCATCCATCCATCCATCCATCCATCCATCCATCCATCCATCCATCCATCCATCCATCCATCCATCCATCCATCCATCCATCCATCCATCCATCCATCCATCCATCCATCCATCCATCCATCCATCCATCCATCCATCCATCCATCCATCCATCCATCCATCCATCCATCCATCCATCCATCCATCCATCCATCCATCTTAATATTATGAGTCTTAATGTAAAGCGTTTCATTTCAACAGTCATGCTCAAAGATTGCCATCTTTAAATATCTACAATAATGCCGTAGCATTGAAATAACATAAAGGTATGGATGCTGTATGTTTACTCTCACGCTTTGGCTGCTTCTGTTCTAAAACACTTAATGTTAGTCACACTCTGGCGTCTGACACAAACTCACAGGTTAGCACACAAACAAACATTCAATTCAAGCGCTGCTCTAAAATGTAATCATTAAATAAGAAAAAAGTTAACTTTAAGAATGAAAGAAGCAGCAAAGGTGAGTTTGAAATTCTGTGTTTAAAGGAACAGCGCAAACAGAAAGAGAAAGAGCACTCTATATGATAGCTATATGAAACATACTTTATTAGAGCCACAGAAAGACGAAGGATTTTCTGCCGGCTGCGTTTAATTGAAGTTTCCCTCTCTGTGCAGCACAGTGTCACTTGTCAAAACAAACAGCATGAGATGCCATTGAGTTCCACCTCTAGAGTCTGCTCTTGTGCTGTATAATGAACTGATTGTTTCTGCTATCAACTATCGGTGCCGATTAACCTGCAAACCGATACATCGGGCGACCTCTGATTAGACTATTGTTTTCAGAAACTTGAACTTTCAAATCGGTTTTCAGGCTCTCCAATTTATCATTTACATGAACTGAAAAAATGCATAGAAAGTTTTTAATTAAATCTTTTTACCGATGGAAAAGCAATTTATCGATAAAAGACTAGTTCAAAAGTGCATTAAATCATATGTTATTTTATCTAAAAGACAAAAGACGAGTTCTTAATTTGATGTTGCTTTAATATGTTAAAAGTTTGATAAAAGTTGAGTTAGTAATTCGTAACTGCGTGCGGTATCGGCACTTTAATTTGTTTTTTTTTCCCTTAAAAGTGGAAACAGCTTACAATACTATATAAGACATTATTCGAAACTATTCTAAATATTTCTTTCATTTGTGTACATTCGCAGTATAAACAGTTGCGCTTTTGTAAATAAAGCAAACACATTTCTTTTGAAAAATATATTTTTATGTCTTTTTATATGTAGTTTTATTAAGTTTTTCTTAGTTTGCGCAAGCGCTGCGTGTGAAGTGATGTGAATCCTCACGTTCTGATGTTTCTGCTGCTTTTCGCTTGTATAAAATGAATACCTGGAAACAAACGTAGGTATTTTTAATTCACGTTTTAATTCAGATTGAATTTAATTGTAATTTAACATGATCTTGTTGGTTAATAATGGCTTGACGACCGTTGGTTAGGAGAAATAAAATAACTGAAATTAACATTTCCAATGAAATCTAATAAAAATCCTAAAAAGGTAATACAACTGCACCTGCGTTAGCTTATTGCTTGATGATGAATTATGTAAATAGTATATAACAAAGTACTAAAATCTAAAAAAAACGACAAGAAATTATACCGTTTTACGTTTTTGGCGAAGAACTGGCGACTAGCATATAGTTTGGACACTAGGTGAAATTAAGAAATTTTAGCGATTACACCATAATTCTAATTTCTTTTAGGACGATGTCATCACGCACTGCATATTATTAGTAAAAGGCTAGTTGGAAACAGGCTAGAAACTTTTTTGTCGATAGCAAAACAGCATGAAAAGTGGATGGAAACTAGGCTACTGGCAGTTGGATGAAGGAACAGAGTGAGCTTTAAAGACATTTAATATAGTTCCTGTGTGGCTCTCTGCTGTGTTTAAGCCGTTCTCAGTTGGAGGAGGGTGCTGAGGAGTTCAGCAGATTCACTGACCTGTAGAAGCGCTCATGTCTTGCTTCAAAGCCACCTTACAGCTGCGCATCTGCCATCACCCTCTCTCCTAAAGCACTTTAGCAAATTGTGCTATAATCAAGTTCACAGTGATCCTGCACCTCGGACAAAGGTCTGGATATGGATCCAGTTACAGGCTCCGTATTCAAGCACAAGGAAGAACACAAATAAAACTGAATTATGTACTTCTTGACTGAAACCGTGACACCCCTTGGAAAATAATGAAACACTTTCCCGATGAGCCATTTTTCTAAAAACGTGTAACAGAGAAGTCCTGCGCCAAAATATGGTTCCAGACCTCGTAAGTCAACCCTTCTAACCATTTTAGTATATAAAAAAAAATCCGAGTGCTGTCACTTTAAGTAAAGTGAAACAGGATATAAACCAGTGACAAGAGTTTTTGTTTTTAATCTGTGAGAAGAATAAGAACAGAATGTGCTCAGTGCTACTGTACTAATTCATCAGGGAAGGCTGGCATGTATGTGGGCAACTTTCTTGTGAATGAATTTTCTTGTGAATATAGTTTTTTGCCGACATTTACGGGGAGCTGCTATTTGGTTATTTATTTTCTGCTTTCTTAGTCTGTTAGTATTCGGCATATTGTATGAAAGCCTCAGTTAAAATAAAAAATAGTAACATTTGAAAATCGTTAAATAAAAAATTATATTACATTTCAGATTTTCTTGCAGTTGCAAATTTGAATCTAACAATTTTTTGTTGCAATGCCAAATTCATATCATGACTTTTCTAGGAATTTTGATACAGAAACATTATTTTCGGATTACTTTAAAATAAAAAATTCTGACTTTTTTTTCTCAATTGAGAGTTTAGCTCTCACAGCTCTAACTTCGATTTCAATTAAGACGTCTATTCATGAAATGTCATCTTTGTTATAGCGTCCAGTTTTGAGGAAATAATTCTCTATACATCGAAATAATGTTCTTACAAATGCAGGTTTAAATCTGTATAGTCTCTAATGTGAGGTGCGTCTATTATTCCTCAGAAAACTCAAGAAAGTCAGAATTATGCAATAAAAAAAGTCACAATGACCTTTTTCAGTTTTCTGTATTTCTTTATTTTGACACATTTATCTTTACTTGATCTCGACCCGTTGCTGCTCCATAATTGCCTTCATTGTTGCTCTAGTATTTTTGTTCTCAATCTGTGTTAATTGCTGGGCTATAAGCGATGTAAGACGCGCAGGCCGTCCTGTTATGACGGCTAGCAAAATCTGAAATGCGAGCATCTCTCTTTCAAGGCCTCTTTAGGTGGTCTGAGCTGTGATTAGACGCAACAGATGCATTAGACCTCGGCGGAGAGATTCACGCCGTTTTGAAGTAACGATACTATGGTTTGTATATGATCAAACATCTCTTTTCTGACTGTATTATCAAATATAACGTTTCCCTTTTGCTCCGAAGCCACGTTCTCTGCAGGTATTGGTGGGTTTTCTGTGGCTCCTATAGCGTTTAATTAAGTGTGGTTTTTCCTTCAGTAGTGGAATGAGCGTCTGCTCTCTGTCACAGCGCTGTCTCTGTGCTGTAGTTTTACGGCTGGTCCACTTAGTCTCAATATTTATGCTTTTTCTAGTGTGAGTGCTTAAATTGAAACGTAACCCTCCACATTTAAACAATAAAAGTCTTCAAGGGCCGACCTTCAGATCTACCGTCACTTCATAAATACCTTATCATAAAAAGAACAGAAAAACCATCATGAAAACACCTACTAATTAAAAACACATGCCCGCGACATTATTTAAAAACTCTTCTTTTGCCCCCAACCTTTGTTTGAAAGAGCCATTATATGAAGAAAAAGAAAACGGTCATCGCTGTTGATTTATATTTTGCTTTTCTGAGCATTCGTCAAAACGGGGAGAAAAAGCAGATTCTTTTAGTACGAATCTGTAATGTACTACGTCTTTCAGAAGCAGGACTTGGACAGGAGCAGTCGCTCATATGATTGCGTGTGTTGACAGTGGTGAGTTAGCACCTATTGACTCTCTGACCTTTTACCTCTCTTTGACCTCTGCTTGCGGTGCCCTCTGTGCCACGAATAGAGACGTAACACAGTCTCAGCGCTGGTCGGATCGGAGCGTTTAGGGTGTCCGTGTCCCCGTCGAGTGATGCCGGTCACATATGCTGCCTCGTTTCTTTTTACACGTTTATTTCTATCCCTGAACTTCTGAAACGAATGACTGAGCGCAGGTCAGAGCTTTGAACTCGACTGAAAGTGTGGGTGGCCCAAGTGCGATATGTTGCAGACATCGCAAGATACAGGCTTAAAATCAGAATTGTAAGATACAAACAAAAAGATTTATTTCATCAAAATATCTTATTCAGCCATTCATTTGCCTTTGTTTTTTGCCGCAAAACAATTTCTTGGGATTTCTTTATGGGAATGTAATAATATGAAAATACAGAATAGCCAATAGCGATGTAACAGCAAAACGTGAAACATCATTACATAAATAAAAGACTGGCCACACTTTATTTTAAGGTTTTAAAATGACTACTTTTGCCTCAGAAAACTATTTAATTTTCTGCCTGTTTGGTAAGGGGTGAATTAAGATATCTAAAGTATGGTCACGCAAAATAAGACATTAATATGCGCTTTATAAGTGCTAATAAACAGCCAAGATGTGCGTTCTTGTTAATAGTGTGTATCGGTCCTAATAATGTGAATAGAAGATGCTCTCTCAAAAGGATGCATTTGAAAATACAGTTTACTATCATACAATAACTATCGTATTATTAGTCCGTTTAAAGCAACTGCTCTGCATGAACATATTTTGGATCTTTAATCCATCCCGTACCTTAAATAACTTAGCCACCACCTTACAAACTGTTAATAAGGAGAAATTAGCCATTTATTGAGATGAATGTGGTAAAAAGCAATGAGAACTGAACCTTAAAGTAAAGTGTGGCCTTTTTTATATAGTCTAGTTTACTCAGGACAAACCAAAAGGCTAGAACTCGGAGAAAAGAAGTTACAGATCTGTCATATTGCTCATCAAACTGGTGCTATCTAGTTTAAAACAGACGCACATTTATAGAACTGCTCTACAAAGTCGAAGCACAGTAACCACATCAGCACCCATCTGGACTAATCCAAGCTTTTCATTTATTTTTAAACCATGCTTTCTTCAACACAATACAAATGACCAGAATCTTCGGGGGTGCTATTGTATTAAAACATTTAATTACGGTGCTATTAATTTGTAGCAGTCCCCAACCCCACCCTTTAAGTTTGTGTGATAAATTGTGGTGTGTGTAAAAGGAGCAGTGAACATGCGCAGAAAGAAACAGCTTGGGAAATGTTCTCATCAGCTCTGGTAATTAGAGGAATCTCATAAATTACACTTGTGTGGCACTGCATTTAAAGAGCACTCAGAACATCCTGAATTGTTAACATTTTTCATTACGAGGAAACGCCTGGGAACAAGAAGGAACAGCTGTTTGGAGCTGTAGGAAACCCACATCGCTCGTTCAAGGTGAACGTCAGTGCTCCAGAATAAAAATAGTGAGGACTCGTGTCACGCTAATTAAGCAGAAGCTGTTTGTTGCTTCTTTCCTTCAGAGTTTTTCCTTCATTAGACTAGAAGTTGCTAATGTGGGTTTTTTTCTGTCACTTGTAGCAGTCTGGTTTTTATTTCCCTCTCAAATGCGACTCAGTGTTTACAGTAGAGGCGGTGCATTTAACCTGTAAGCGCTAAAGATGGCTCACTGCTCAGTGTAGACTGGGTCAAGACGAGGAATCAGAATTGGGGCTTAGTAGCGTCGCTTTCTGAAGGAGCAATATTTGCTTATTTATAAATTATTATTATTCAATGACAAAAAATTGCTGATGTTTTTGCACTGATTATTATCGCTCACTTCCTTATTTTCACTTCACCTGCAGAGGACAGAGTTTCATCTTTATAGTTTTTCAAAGTGCAGCAGTAAATAGATACACCTGATTAGATATTGTAGATATTGTTTAGCATTTAGGGCTGAATATTCACCCACAACAGCTCATTTTGCCATCATGTACTCGCCTTTATATCCAAATGAAATTTGAGTTAGTTGCTGTAAATATGGCCCTCCTCTATAGTTCTCAAACATCATTCTTCTTTCTGTTTATTAAAACTGAAGTGTTCTGCTCAGGCATATTCAGTGACGACATATGCAAGAACCAAGGATGTTTTGTGGTGTTAGACATTTGATAACACTTTATATGAGGGTCTCTTAATTTGTTGCTCATTAGCGTGCATATTACTAAAATATTAGTCTTTTTTTAGTAGTAATTAACTCCACATCCCTAATCCTTCCAATACCTAAACTTAACTAACTTGATAAGCAGCCTATTAGGAATTTATAGAGATAAAAGTTGTATTTCAAGGGTTCCCTGTCCCAAAGTGTTATCAGACAGTCTAAATTAATCTTTGAAAATCTGGCTTGTATGTTGGGGGAAACACACACACACACACACAAGCCGACATTTTATAATAGGTAACACACATTCATAGTTAATTAAGGGACACAAACATTAATATGTGCTTTATAAGAGCTAATAAATGACCAGTATGCTAGTCATACGCATGTTGCATAATAAAAACACAAAAAAATAATAGCACTACTGGTCTGGAAGGACATAAGGATGACATCATTACTGTATTTTCCCCAACTGATCTTGACAACTTTGTTTAGTAGAAAGGAAATGATGCACATAAAACAGTACCGGTGTGATATTGTTGAAAGTATATATAATGTTAATCACAAACCCCTGCTAGATCAACTCAAATAAGTGTTGTTCAGATAACATACCTTGTTGATCAAACCAGTCTGTTGTTTTATATTAACTCAATTTTTTTATTTCGGTGAACTGAACATTTTTAAGTCGACCGGGTTAGTTATTCTAAGTTAAACCAACTGTTTTTTACTATAAGCTTATAGAAATATGTTTTTGGGAAAGTCACCCATCTGATTCCAGAGCGTCTTTCTGTCTGGAACCCATGACTACACCTTTGACACGTTTCAGACGTTTTAAACACCTAGTTTTAATGTAATTATTCAGTTTTCGTTCATTTTTAAAGCTTTATTTAGGGTGTTTTAATATTCACCCGTAGTGCTATTTATTGCATTAAAGCTCATGACGTTTTAAGCCTCACTCCCGGTGTCTTTCACTTTTTGTCAAACGTCTGTATAATAAATTAGTGTTTACTGTCTGACTGCATTACAGTGTGGACTGACTGAGCGTGTGTGTGTGTGTGTGTGTGTGTGTGTGTGTGGGGAAGCTAAACGAGGAGAGAGCAGAAGAAGAGAGGAAGGGCCGCGGCAGGAATAAATAATCATTCGTCCAGGTTAGGATTCCAGCGGTGTATCTTACGTCTGTTAGTTGCACTAGTGCTATCATTCGCCACCATTAATATCCAATTTCATATGAAGCAAGAAACCTTGTTTAGCAGGAATAAAATATGGTCAGATAACAGCAGGACACCATCCTGCTCACATAATTACCCAAACGCGGCACAGGGAGGGATCAGATCCGTGGCTGGGCAGGGGGCATCGGCGATAAGCGCCCGGCGCGCTCCCACACACTGGTAATTACTTTATTGATAATTTGCAGGGAAAATTGCCTGAGCCAATCGTCGCTGCTAGATTTAATGGATTGGAAAAAAAAAAAAAGCACCTTTCAAAAGGATTTTAAATATTTCTAGGCCATAGGGGAAGGCTTTTCCTCCGGCGATAATAGCTGAAAGTCATGTAAAATAGCCCACTCTTGGCATGATGCTGCTGTGGCAGGGGATGTTTATCTGGCCATCCCGCATTAACACATTTACCCCCTCGCCTTAAATGAGGTCATAATTCTCTAAGGGTAAGGCCTTGGTAATGAAATTGACATTTAGCAGCCGCACCACAGTCTATTAACTACAATAAATTTAATTTGCAACAGGCCCAGAAGTGAGCTGGGCTGCGGAAAGAGAGAAAGAGATGAAGAAACGGCGGAGCGGCGGCGCTGGTGTTTATTACATGCGTCTGGCCACAAGTACATTTGCTAAAATAAGACCGCTCTTGTGTTCTCTCGTGTAACTATAACTGCTTTTGCTCTGCCTGCTAAACGATCAGATAAAACGGCGTGAAAAAATAGAAGCGCAGCAGATTTAGTGCTTTTGCAGACCCGGGGTTTGCGCACGGTGATCTGCTTCTAGACCCCGTCTAATGTCAGGGATATCGTTGGAGCCGATGAAACAAGGTTACCCACGTCCTTCATGAGAAGGGTTTTGGCAGCTCTCCCAATTGTTAAAGCTGTAGTTTAGAGAATGAAAATCGTTTACTCGGTCGTCGCAAATCTGTATGACTTGGATAAATAAGGAAAAAAAAATAATAAATTGGCGTTCATGGTTTTCAGCAAGAGACAGAGTCATACAGGTTTGGAACAGCGTGACGGAGAGAGGAAACTATTGGTTTTCGCTTTCATTATCCCTGAGCAATACACATTAGTGCTGCATTATGATGACATTTTAGCACAACAATTACAAATCTTCCCTGAATTGATACCGTACTGGAATAAACAGACACTATGAAGATTCGTCCGGTGGAATTCTGTGCTCTAAAAATATGAATTATTATGTGTTTTAGAATTTTTGAATTTTTTTCTAAGCAAAGAGTTAAATTAGCATAAATTAATAAGAAATGTGTTGAGAATTAGCAGCTGTCCTAGGGTCGTGCCATCGTTTGCAGCACACTAAACCTGCCCTTAACATTTTATCAGAAACTAGTGGACTAGACTAGATAAAAATGAGATGTGTATTTTGTCATTGGTTTATTTGTGGCTACTTGAATATATAAGTAAGTTTCACTTAAAACAGTAAGCAAATAGTCTTAATAAAACTTAGAAAGTATAACAACTAAGTGAATCTAACTAACTATGCCTAAGTAAGATAAACTAGTGGCTTTTACAGTGTAGTCTTGTTTGGTTTTTAAAGGACAAATGAAATAGTCTGAAAGGATATTATTTCCTGCAAAGAAATTCTATAGTAAAAGTGCTTTTTTTTATTGCAAGTAGACTCAGTGTGTGTGTGTGTGTGTGTGTGTGTGTGTGTGTGTGGACGTATGGCTCTGGAGTGTGTTCCTTTGGTAAGTAAAATCCTTTAAATCTGGCTGTATTCTTTGGCCGTCTGAAGGATCAATACAGCATATGTCCAGTCATAGAGAGCTCCTCCCTGATGACCACTTCAAGCAGCCAATAGGCTTTGGCACGAGTACTTGTAAGTGACACCAACGATCGATCATGAAAACAGTGATTAGTCATGATCTGACTTTAAAATACAGCAACCACTCTATACTTCCGTACCAAAAAGGGGACCGATTTTATTTTTGCAATTAGTTACCATATGATTTTTTTGATATTGTTTCCGTTGGATGTTTTGCTTGTCTGTGGGTCCAAACGACCCCAATAGCATAATATTTAGCACCCGGTATGTGACTTTTATCAGGGGGAGCCCCGCCAAATGTGTAGTTTAACCGCCAGAATGCAATGTTTGCACGAAATCCCCCCAGAAAAGCAATTGTGCTAGTTTTGAGAAGCAGTTGGGCGTATTTCGCTCTAAAAACTTGGCAACCCTGTTAGCAGTATTCTTCAAAACATCATCTTTCCCCTGTCATTGCAGACAGACATTTTCTACTTACAGATATGATAGAGACATATGGATGATATAAACCTGAAATTTCCCCCTAAATCTAACTCAGTCCCCATCCACTCAAAACATGAACTACTGACTTGAGACTTAATAGTGAACCAAATGTGTTTTTACCTCTAAAACCTTTAGTGCACAAAAATGAACCTATTTTAGATGCTTAATCTTCAATCCCAAACCCATTAGGAGTTTATTTAGACAAGTCATAGTTAATGGTTAGTTAACAGTGAGAATCCGTCCCCAAACTAAACAGATTTTCTTATGTAGTGTTACTTTTGTAACAGGTCTGTAATAATGAATGTGTAAGACACAATGAAAGACTTCTCTGTGATGTGGCTCTCTATTATATATATAATATTCAGGTTTGGCATTAAATTGCAGCAAATATGTGTTTCTTACACAACGTCTAAGGGGAAGAAAGATTTTACATCTAGCTTTTTTTTCTTCTTTTGTAAAGCCATAGAAATTCTATCATGGATATTTCTTTTGCTATTGGAGGCAAAAATTATATTCATTATAGTTTCCGTTCACCACAAATAAGACAGCTTTTCAGAACCTTGGAAATGTAAAAAAAAGGTTCACTGGAGTAGAATTTGTTTCTGTGACTTCACATTAGTTCACATTAGTGTTGATTTAGGGATAATAATTATCAAATGATAAATTGCATCTGAAATAAACGTGTTTATTTACATAATATATGTATGTGAACTGTGTATGTTTATTATGTGTATATATAAATACACGCATACAGTACACATACAGTACATTTGAAAATACCGTCTTCATGCTGTCAAACGATTAGTTGTGAGCAATTGCAAATAAAAACTTTTATTTTGGATGTAATTAATCACTATTAAACATTTGACAGCACTAATGTATGTGCATTTATATATTTATTTATATTCGGGCGCAATTTATAGCCTTAACTGTCATGAGCTTTTACTTTGTAAAACAAGTACTTATTGTGTTCATATTGCTGCTATAGAGGAGGATGTGGCTGAGATTAGGGACAGGTTTGGTGGTATTGGTAGTTTAAAGCGGGTTAAGGTGTAAAAATGTAAAAAACACGTATGTGCACAATAAGTGTGCAATGAATCAAATGATTACTTTAAATATAAGTACATAGTGGTTAAGGCCACTTAAAGTAAAGTGGAATATTTTTATTATTTAATTTAATATAAATTATTTTTTCTTAAATACATACATGCATTGTAAACATGGGTTTATGTTTCTTTATACATAATAAATATATACAGTACACATTATGTTTTCTAATATTTACAATATCTTTTATTTTGTATGCAGATTAATCATGATCTTCTGAATAATTTCAGGACAGGTTTTGCTTTTTCAAGCTGCCTTAGTTTAATCAGTTTGAGTGTAAAGTGTGTGTCTGGTGTGTTTCCCGGAGGTCTCGCTCGCGTCACCGAAGGTCTCGCAGTGGCAGCAGCGCTCGATCCAGCAGAAAACGCAGTCGCAGCAGAGAGCGAGAGTGTGGCCAGCGCCGGACCCGAGACCGAGACCGAGACCGAGACCGCCACGGGACCGAACTAAAGACAAAGACACGGACAAAGCCAAAGACAAAGAAAAACAAAGGTAACACTTTCATTTTGTGACATTTGAATTTCTAGTTCTCCAGCTTTCTCTAGTGCGTGCACACACACACACACACACACACTCCCAGCCTGCACAGGGCCATCAATACACCTCTCAAATCTCATGTCTGTGTAGGAAATCTCATAGTTTGGATTCAGCTGAGAGTTTAGCTTAATCGTGTGGTGGGCCTCATCCATCCAGGCTGATATCTGCCCTTCAGACTCAGTGTATACACCGTCCCGCTGGGCATCTAATGCGTTTGCTCCTCTCTCCTCGCCGTGATTTATGCCCCGGTGTAATATGCGTGAGCAAGAGCTAACTGCATTTCCACCCAGCTCTCAAACCCTTCCTCGACTCCTGAGAGACTGAACCTTCTCCGTTCCGCTTCCAGTGACCGAACTCACCGGCTAACCAGCTCACGACACGGAAACACCACTAATTATGCGCGATCTGTTCAAGATGTTGTTGATCTTTACGGATTTCTGACGTTCTGATGTTTGGCCGGCTCTGGAAATGTTTCCAAATAAAGGTATACATCTGACTAAGTGACGGCAGTAATTATTACGCGCAGCATTCATCATGAGGTGTAATAATTCGTGGGGGCCTGCGAAGCTGCTGTGAAGTGAGCCGCTAATGAGAGCGTAGTCACATGTCCGTAAACAACCTCTAGAGAGAAATGGACTGCTTGCACAACTATTTCCGTCTTCTACTTAATTACAGCGTTAATTGTATCTACACACGGACAGTTAACACATGAGAACACATTATTATTATTACTCTGCTGTTTAAAACAATGAATCACATTCTCTGTGTTAGCATAAATCAAATGAAATGTGCTGCAGTCTGCCTATGAATGGCTTTTCTTTTCCAAATGTGCACAGTTTAGGTCACACTTTAGTTTGGGCACCCAGTTGGCTTCGTATTAATAGTTAGTGTGAATGAATGAGTAATAGTTGGTTATTGTGTAACTAGGTGCAAAAAATAAATTCAAAACTTGTGCTAGCTGAAGTAAAACAAGCTGATAAAATATTTGGACACAGTGTAGCGTAATGAGATTTAGGGCAGGGATCTTTTTTGAAGCGTGACACTTCAATTTTGTGCTAAAGCACTTTAAGACAAACTTGTTGGTTGAGGCATGCTAGCGTGATAAACAGCGCAAATTTATTTTCGTATTTTATTGAACAATGACGAAATCATCCTCAAGCAATGCCTTTTCACTCAAAAACCGAGGTGTTTGACTGGGAACACCAAAGGCGTTTCTTAACGGCGTTTCAGACCGGCCTGTCGATTCTGAGGAGATCTGGAAACGACCGGACGAGACGCAATTGAATTGAATAAAGTGCTTCTAAATGGAACAAATAACTAGTGATGAGTGAGTGTAAGCAGTAAAACAAGCAGATCTTGATCCCCAGACACTGGCTGCTATTCTGTTCGTCTGTGTGTGTTTTGTATTTGGTTTCTCTGCAGCTTACGTGTCCTGAGGGAGTCAATAGATGTAATTGTGGCTGTAATTAGGGGATGTGGCTGGCATGACATTAACATAATGGAGGGACAAACACAAATGAGCAAACACAGGGGCCGTTATCTTAAACACTTTAGACCCACGGGACCACTGCCTTAATCTGAGCTTCTGTCTCCAGCAGCTCCATTCACACACTCACACACCTTCACCACCGCCAAAGTTGCTTTATTATTTCTTTTATGATATCTGGAGGGATTGTGTTCTGTATGCGAGCATATGCGTGTTAAAGAGGTGTGAAATGCGTTCATTTGGGCTTATTGAACACCAAAAAATACAGTTTTGTTACGTCGAAAGAGCGTGCAATGTATTAAGTGTTAAAGTGACACATCAGCGTCTGTGGATATTACCGGATATCTTTATCTTTCCGTTAGTTAAACGCAAAACTGACAAACGCTATTAACCCTTTCAGTACCTCCACCTCTGTGTTTATCAGTTCACTGCACTGGTTTTATGGATAAATGCTCATTATGAATGAGACTTTTTTTGGAGTCAAAATCCAAATAAATTCAGTGTGTCTGCGTATCCTGTCCCTCAGAGCTTATGTCTAACTCTAATCACACACACACACACACACACACACACACACACAGAGCGGTCTGTAATTGCCCTGTAATCCTGAAGAGCCTGATGAACTTCTCCATGATGGATTGGGTTGTGATGAACTCTGCGGGACAGAACTGAATAGCTTTGCTTTATATTTCCGCTATGACAAATCAGAATGGTTTTCTTCTGAGTGTCAGTATATAGTACCGTTAGTTCAAACTGCGCGTCAGACCTTTACATTTGAAGTTTAAATTGAAATGAAAGATATAAAAGTCAGTATGAATGCAATGGGATTCCATCACCTTCCTTACAGTACGTTAGACACACTATTAGTAGGTTGGGTCGACGAAGCGGTTGCAGGGCGATCAGGATAGTTGCAAGGTTGCCAGGGAGTTCTGAGAAGTTGCTGTTGCTAGGCGGTTTCTGTTGTGTTCTTTTTTGGCAAAAATCCAGATATTCCATAATGTTTTCATATTTGTGGTGTCACATATCTGAATTCAAAATGATTATTTATTATGTAAATTCAAGGCTTTGCACTTCATTCACGTTTCAGCAGTGAGACAGAGCTTTGGGCTGATGTTTGCTTCACTCTATTTTATTTTGATAAAGTACCAACTAAGTTGTCAAGGTAGCAATGCTGGAACTGGTGTGTGTGTGTGTGTGTGTGTGTGCGCGCACCCACAATCATTTCAGCTCTTAACTTCAACTTTAAACACTTCACAGTGAAACAAAGTCACAGTGAAAACAAAACATGCTTTTATAAAATAAAGAAAACAGACAGTATGTGGCTTTCTCCCATTTGAGCTTCCTTTCTCTGAAAAAATGAAGTATGTCACAAAAAAAGAAACAAAAAAAAACTGAAACTCATCAAATAGGGACTCATATTGTATTTGTTGTGACGTCTGTGTATCGTGGCACCCCTAATATACAATATGGGGGTCAGTATATTCTGTGTTTGCAAGTCAGAAAGTTTTATTCCAAAATAATAACATTAACTAGCATTAAAAAAAAGATAAATAAAATGATACCTCCTTTAACCCTTTTTTTTTAAACACATTTTTTGTTGTTTGTCATACTTTTACTATCAACAGATTAAACCAAGCATGTATTAGCCGTATTGTGTGCGACTCTATTAATCAGTGCTGAGTAATTATGACAAAATTATGACAATTTCCATTGATATTGTAATCGTGGTTATTAACGTCGATCAGTGGAATTTACATAATTTAAAAAATGACACATTTAAGATCGGAGAGCCATTTCATGATTACAGCTCAATTTGATATTGCTTCTCTGTTACGTTAAAAACAGCTTTAATTCAAACATCTAGCAGTGAGTGAGAGAAGAATCCATACGCTGTTTGTTGAAGTAGGCAGATGATCATAAACAGCCAATAATCAATATATTGAGAGTAGCTTAAAGTTCTGAAAGGGTTAAAATAACTCGACTAATGAGGATTATGATAATATGATTATGCTAATGCCGCGAGCACATCCATCAATCATTCTCACGGTGTGGAGCTCTAGCCCGCTGCTTCCGGTCAGCTTCTCTGTTCTCGGCTTTCGCTGTGGTTTGTTAACCTGCTGTATGAACTCTGACACCGACGCGTTTGAGGAGCATCGCGAGTGATTTGAATCTGCGCTGGAGATCGTGTGTGTGTGTGTCGGGGGAGATCAAAGGGGAAGCGGCGTGGCGGGGCGCTCACAGACCCACGTGTGGTGTTGTTTTCATGAAAGATTGATCAGACCTCGAGGATGACAGCAGGCTTCTCCACACCCAGCACAATGTGTTTCCATGCAAAATTTATTGAAAAAGACGAGACATTGTAAAGCGATCTTGTTTCTTATTAAGGCACTGCGTGTGCGTGCGCGCGCGTGTGTGTGTGTGTGCGTGCCTACTTAATCATATTTTGATTTATGCGAGGATATTTTATACCCAGATGTGAGCTAAACAGGACAGGACCTCTTTTGAGGAGGTCTTTATTTGTGAAAATGATATAAAAAAATAAAATATGCATTTTTGCACCATTCTTATTGTAAAAACGCGAGTAAACATTTTAAAATATTTTTGCAAGTAAAAAGTAATCCTGTAAAAAGTGTTTGTAATTAATTAACAGGAAAATACTGCAAAGCATTAGGTTTACATGCATTTATATGATTTGAAAAAAAAAACAAAAAACTAACAGTAGCTTTTCTTTTTCTTTAGTTGTTAGTTTTTAACAATGTAGAAATACATATTTTAAGTGAAGATTGAGAAAGAGCTTTGCCGTGAGTACATCGGGCTCTTTACACGTCATTTTTTGTTTGTAGTTTTGTGAATCGAATTGTAAGAAATTAGATTTTCTGTGTTGTATGATGTTATAACTTGCAAAACAAAAAAAATGTACTTGCAAATTTTAGAAAAGGAGAATTTGAGAGAATTGTAAATCATAATAAAGTGTAATAATACATTTTTGAGAATTAAAATTAGAAATAGAATTCTGAGGAAAAAAAAGTTGTGAGATATAATCTTGCACTTCTGAGAGCGGAAAAAAATCTGAATAGACACAAACGGAAAAAGTCAAAACTGTACGTTGAAAAATTGCAATAACTTTTTTTTTTTTTTCCTTCATTTTGTGTCAGGAACAAACTTCCATAGAGGCCTCTTAGATGGAAACATAATCACTGACTTTAATGCTTCGTCTGATAACTTTTTATATAAACAGACCTTGCATATGAGTTTTGGTTGTTGTGTTTACAAAATCTTGAAATGCTGTTTAGTGTGTTTGTTATGGGGATGGACATTAGCTGCCCGGCTCTGTGTGTGTGTGTGTGTGTGTGTGTGTGTGTGTGTGAGGACTGCTCTGGCCACCGCTAATCACAATGGAAACACCCCATGTGAGCGAAGGAAAGCTGGAACAATCCACTTACTGGCCTCTGTAATCTGGTTAAGCATTAGGAGACAGTTAAAGCACACACACACACACACACACACACACACACACACACACACACACACATGCCCGGAGCCGCTGGGAGGACGGGCACACTTCGTCAAAGCTTCCCCAGCTTTTAACATGTTAAGCATTTTCTGATTATGTTCACAATTCTTGTTTTACTGCCTTGTGGGGGTTTATTAGTTTAGTTTAATCATAACCACAATCGCAGTCACTCGCGCACACAGAGATCCAGCCCTGGAGCGTGATGACGGCGCTCCGGCAAAACCAAATGAAATCCCACAATCCAATTAAAGTGATCTGCTCATGCTGAGCGGTGCAGTCGCCATCCACAACAAACTCATATCTAATCAGTAGAGCCTCGCTCCGGCCCACTTTTACGGCCGTTTGGCGGGGCCGCTCCTGATGGGCCTGTAATGCGTCTGCGGCCGCGGCTGCGCTGTTTTATGGTCCAGACAGACAGAGCGAGGACTGATTAGAGCCGGAACAGCTGCTTATGAGATCCTGACATGACAGACCTCTTTCTGGATTTAGGAGCATTATGGAAATGTGCTTGTCAACACATCCACTTCCCCGTTTAGATCCAGCGTGTGGTGTTTTTTATCACTGTCCTCTCTCGTGATCTCTCGCTCTCGCCGAGCAAGACTTCAGATCTGTCTTATTTTAGCGTCGAGCACATTAAGCTCAGTGAAATGACAATGAAAGCTATCAAAATCAACAAAAGAGCGGGGATATACACGTGCTGTGACGAGCCTCAGCTTAACACTGTACACGTTGTAAGGGTTTTTTTAAATTAAATGATAGATAAAAAAGTAAATGCTAAAATAATAGAAAGAATAGAAAATAATCGAGCAAGCTAGTGAAAGGTAATGTTAAGGGTTTTTTTTAAGAACAAGCAGGTGGTAAATGAATAGAGTCATTGCAATACACTTAATTTCTACCTTTTTTTGGTCATTTTTACCTTCATTACTCTAGTCTTCTTTGTCACATGATCATTCAGAAATCATTCTAATACGCTGATTTGCTGCTTAAGAAATATCTCTTATTACAAAAGATAGCAAGGAAAACCTTGATTCAATAAACATTACATTTTTTTTATTATCATAAAACAAAAAAATAAAACAGTAGATTAAAAAACCAAAAGAAATAAATAAAAAATAAAAAAAATATATATTTTTTAATGTTTACATTTAAATTTTATTTTATAAGCCAAGTATGACTCATGTTTTTAAACATTTTACATTTATTCCAAAACATTTATAAATCAAAGTTGGTCCACGCTCTCCTAAAACACTCCTCCACTTTCCTACGTCACAGAGTGGTTTCTTTTCATAACACCACTCCAATGTGGAGCTATTATTTTAGCTGTAGTATTGCTTTGAACCTACTTTACTTGTGTGTCCAAAAGAGAAAACGACTAGAAATCAGTGGTTAGGTCGTGTTTACAACACTGCATAGAGACTATGAGGTGAGTTTTGAATAGTGTATATTAGTGTATATTATATTTCTCCAATCACAAATGCAGACATGGTGTTATGTTTATGAGGCATCACAACACATGAAAAGACGGTCATTATAATAAAGTCATTATAATCAGTGATTATGTCTCCACTGAATGCAAGGAATGTCCGCATCGGAAAGCAGCCCAAAGTGTACGAAATCAGGAAAAACACTGCCAAATTAGATTCATTCAATATTCATTTGAAAAATAACACACAGTCGATTATAAAAATGATCAATACGTAAAAGTGATTATGTAGGAAAGCTGGATTGATCAGGAAACATTAGACTCGAGAGCAACACGTTGCTAAGTTAGATTGCGCAAATATACATTTCATATGACAAATAACATACAGTCGATTATAAAAAATGATTCATACATGCTGGACTGGTTAGGCAGGACTCTGTCATTGGCTTGTTTTCAGCAACATCAATTTGTTTGCGTCACTGAGGCCGAGTAGCTGAAGTCTCAAAGTGAGCATGCGCTCAAGGTTCAAACAAGAATGAAAAGTAACATCTCTTAGTACGGTCAAAACAGGAACAACTTTGTTGAATCAACATAGAATCATGCACGGACACTTCAGTCAAAATATCTTAGTTGAAATACAGTTTTTTGAATATTGGGAGAACTTTTAGTAAGTTGGCTTTTTTTACAGTGTACGTGAACATGTCGTTTTAAGTCTTTATTTTGAACGTGTGAGACTTTTTAAAAGTAGTCTTTCCCTTTAATGTCATTATTTCGTTCATTCAGACTTATCTCATGAACCAATCGCAGCCGAATATAACCAGTCATATTCAGTTACATCGAGATCGAGGCATCGGCTGCTCGCGTGTGATTGTCCTCCATTCATTCTCAATTACCCCCCACTTGCTTCAGGAGGTCTGTTAAAAGTCAATGGGCTGAGGGGGACGCAGACTACCGTGTCACTCTTGGACAAAGTTTCTTTAAAAAGACTCTTCCAGTCTCCTCCGATATTTTGAGGAGGTGCTGCTTCCCTTGCCTCCTCTGAGAAACCTCCCCTGGTATACGTGTATATCTGTATTTGTTTTATAAAACCCCATTCCCCATGCACATACATGCGCTGTTACTTACTCTTTATATTTTACATGTTGTATACTATAATAGTGCTATAGAATCAAGAGGTTGCCATCGATGTATAAACCTATGCCATCTACTTTGCAAATTCAAGCAATTTTTTTTTCTGCATAATTCAATTTATTTATATCCGATTTAGTAAATATTATGTAAAAATGTATTTTATTTCAGCGGTTTGGCATATATTTTTATGCCTAGTGTGTATTGGCTTTATTTCAGTCACCCAGATATCGGTATCGGCCGTCAAAAGTTGATTGAAAGTCGACCGCTAAACTTGACTTGTACTCGAGTTTATCAGTTCAGTTTGCCAAATGCACTTCACTGCTCCGTGACGGCAGGGATGGTGACTGAAAGCATTGTCACGAACACCGATTATTATCCGCCGTTATGCGTCTAGTGGATGTTATTCGACTGAAGCTGTGTGTGAACGTGTGTATTACGACAAGCACTATATCAATGCATACTCTAATGAAGACGCGTGAAACACGAACCGGACCGGTCCACAATCAATGCATATCTTCAGGGGGAAATGGCATACGACTCTCTTCTGTGAACAGTATTACGTATGGGTAGCACACTGGCAATAACGTGCCGATCGTTCTCATCTTGTCAGATTTTCCTACTTCCCCTGCTCTTATTGTGCGGTGTTTGATTGAGATACGGAGATTTGTCTTTTATGTTCTAGTTTTTATTTCCCTCACGCTGGCTGGTTCTCTTGTACTTTCCCCGGGCCGTTTCTGCACAGATAGACAGATTGTTGACATCACTCACTGCGTAAGAGCTTTGAAAGCGTACGAGTGTTTGAAAGCTGGTTAATTTGCAGCCGTACACACGGGCAGGGAAGTGTGTGGGTGCCATGTTTACCATTCAGACCCAAATGAATCACGCTGATAAATTATGGACAAGAGATTGTTATGACTTCCACATCAGTCCGTTTGCTATTTTCACCGTACTGCCCAGCGCAGACCTTTGAAAGGCTTATTAGAGGTGAAGTAAAAAAAAAAGCACTTTTAACGTGATTGTGTGTTTGGGGAGTGTTTTCATGTTTTCATTCAGTGTGATTACAGTGCTTCCTGCGGGATTCTGGGAGACTGCCTCGCGACCTTTTTGACTCCAGGGCCCCATGTTGTCAGAAACAATATTTGATGATATTTATGATACTCCTGCTGCGGTAACAAAGCCTGAATAAGTATAATTAAATTACGTGAACGGATTTACGGCTCTTAGCTTTGATAAACAGATTAATTCAGTAGCTTTTCTCAGATTAAAACGATTGCTAAGCTTAAACCTTTTCTCAGTTTTACTGATCTGAAGATAGTTGTTTACTCTGGCTACCGGTTAAGTTCAGGATCGATTTCAAGATTTTATTGTTCGTTTTTTAAAGCTTCTTATAATTTGTCTCCAAACCACATTTCCAATCTCATAGAATCTCACATCATATTAGGTCACTAAGATGGATGAATGAATTGTTGCTCAGTCTAAAAAGAAGTCAAAAGGCGATTTCTGATTTTTAAAAAAAAAATAATAATAATTATTTATTTTTTGTGCTATATGTTCTCATTAACTTAAGCTCACAAAACTGACTTTAGATACACAGAGAATAGATAATAAATGCATAGTCAAATGTCTACTTTAATGTTTAAAATAACATATTATGTTATCTGTCACTCAGCGGAACATTTTTTGTAAAAAAAGTGTAGGGAAAAATGTACCTACACTTATGAAAATATATATTAAAAAAATGGGTATGTTTTAGCGCTTTGAAGGATAGCGCCGCACATTGTAAATAACACTAAATTTCGTTGGAAACTGCACTGTGATCATTAATTAGTCTTTTAATGCCAACATTTTTTGCTATATTAGCTATTGTTACATGTATGAAAATGCATTATTTTAATAAACAAGCAAGCAAACAATATTGCTTTTACAAACGTAACTTTATTACATATATATATTTTTATAAAAATGCATAATTTTGATGCTTGACAAGTCTTTGTGCTATGCAATTTAATTTAAAGTAGTGAGTCTTTCTCAAAGTAGACATCATATTTGGTCACATGACCCAATCTGAGGATATCTATTAAACATATTAGCTCTTTCCATTGCAGATTTTATTTATGCAGGCTATTTCCGTCGTAACTGAAGCACGTATAGAATCCGGATGTTTTTCTCCAGAGAAAGCACCTCTCGTCTTCCTCGTGTAGCGACAGAGCAAACCCGAGAGCAGACGGCGCACGGCCCTCCAGGCCAGATTGGATTGTTTTCTGTCCCGAGGAAAGAGAGAATGGGGGTCTTACTGTCCCTTCGAGCAGCGGACAGCGAGAGATATTCATAAAGGTGGGCTCAGACATGAATAAGAACGGCGAGTCCAGCTCTGATAACCTGCGGGTGGCCAGCGCTCGCGTCCTGACAAAGACGGCTTTGTGAGCACTTATCCTGTCTGTACAGTGGCGGGAGCTCATACGGATAATCGCTCTAATCTAGTTAAGGTTAAAAGAGGGCCATGACTGAGAGCTGGCCTTACACATACAAATCTCTGCGCGCAAATCCCGTTTTAGGCCCAAACAAGAAAGGTGTCATATTGATTATTCTAATAGGAAGCTAGCAGCACTGTCAGCCTCCAGACAGATGGAGAGAGAGAGCGAGAGAGAAGAAACAGATCGCCAGGTTAAAGCATGATGTGTATTCATGCGCTGCGTTCGTGAAGATAGCGGAGATGATTGAGTAATGGAGCATCTTTCGTGTCTTAATGCCATCTGAATGGCTCAATGTGGCAGAGCTTATGTACTAACCACTCGATGTATTTGACAAAGATTAGGTAGTTACCGTAAGATAAACTAGCTGTTTTACTTCCTGCTTTTGCTGTTAGCAGCGATGCGAATTAATCGCATCCAAAATACGATTTTTTGGATGATTGTGTACGATTATTGTGTATGTATACAAGTATATATTTAGAAGATATTTACATGCATATATTTATATTCCAATAATTTACATCACATATTATAAACCCAACATTATTCTTAAATGTGTACATGCACGTGTGTGTATTTATATATGTATTTATAAGTACAATATTTCTACAGAATCAGAAGAGCTTTATTAATGATTATGTTGGCGCATTTAAGGAAGTTGACTTGACGTCAGGAACTTCCAGTGCCGTCATACATGATACTGCAATCATACATAGAAACACAGCAGAGGTGGAATATAGAACTAATAGAAGAAAAAAGCAAGAATGAAGTAATGTCCTGTATACAGAAATAGAGGTGACACTTTATTTTACAGTACATGCACTTCCCTGGTACATCCATGGTAAATATCAAATGAGTGTAAAACCTGCTTGCTTTTCGATTCAGTTTTTATTTGGTGCCGGTGTCACCTCTTTACATGCTGCCATGACAGATGCCATAACATTGTCTGACTGCACTGGATTATTTCCATGAGCTGATTCAATATTACCTGCTCTAGGTGAACAAATCAGAGCTTCAGTTTTTAGTCACATTCAGCCTGGTTTCAGGAGTATAACAACGCTTGCTATTAATGTTCCCCGTCAACTCCTTGTTCCCTGATTAACTTGTGCATCTGAAACGGCAAACAACCATAGTGTGTGTGTATTGTGTAATATAAATTACGAACAGAAATATATACATGGAAATATAAGAATATATACTGTATCTGTGTGTGTACACCATACACACGCATACCACTTTGTATGAAGTGTCAGAGTTATGCAGGACCCAAAACAAGAAAAAAGCTTTTTAAAACAAGATGTTATTGCACATGTTAAAACAGATCGAAAATCGCATGAGCATGGCTCAACAAATGGGACAAATAAGTAATGCGCACCTGACACTGATCACAGCCTCACATCTCGGTGCATGTTTGAAATGAGGTTTTGGATATTCTTTTAAGGGATTGCTTGCTATTCCTCCAGCAATGCTGTCTGTAACTCCACACGGGTTCCTGGAGGGACCTGACGCACTTACAGCCTTGACTGTAGCTGCTCCCAGATGTGTTCAAGATGGGCGACCGGACTGGACACTACATCTTTGAGATGCCCTCGTCCTCCAAGTAATCCATCACCAGCCTTGTTGGATTTGTCAGTGTTGTCATCCATTAGCATGAAATCTGGCCACATTGCACCCGCATACAGTTGCACAACCTGTCTCAGGATTTTATCCTTATACCTTTGACCTCTCAGACTGCCATTTTCAGTGATGCTGAGCTCTGTCTTTCCACCCATGGAGATGCCTCCATAAACAATGACTGATTATCCACCGATACTGTCATGCTTTACAACATTTTGTGGCAAATTTCTCTCCCAGGATGATGCCAAACCCTACTATGACTGTCTAGGAAGTTCACACAGAAGTTCACTCATTCATTGGCCACCGCAGACATGCCAGATCGTGTGCTTCCTCACAGCCGGTCTTCTGACTCTAACTTCATGAAGTCGTCTCCTCACAGTCTGACTGGACACTCGCACCCGTTGTATCATGAAGGTAATTTTGCAGGCTGACTGCAGGAATAAAATTATTTCTGCGGGAATACAGGGTCAAGCATCGGTCTTGATTTTGCATTGTGACACCATGCGTTGTGTCTGCCTCCACCATGCTTTCTGCTCACACTACCAGACCTTCTGAATCTGTTCCAGACTCTAGAAATTACACTTTCAGACTTCCCCACTCTGTCTTCAAGCAGTCCTGCTTCCTTCCTATGGCCCTATTGAGGTCAGAATCCTGCAGTCTCACCAAAAGTGGCATTTTCTATGCATTCTGATCTTAAGTGAAGCTTTCAGAGCCTCAAATGATGAGCAGTTCCCAATTACAGACACATGTGACAGATCTGTTGGTACAATCATGTCTGAAGACCATTAAAAGCTACTACGGTTGACATTTCATTAATGACAACATTGACTAATAACAGACTTATACATGTTATACATAAATTGTAAAAGAAACACATTTTGGTTTTATAGGACAACACTTATGAAAAGTTTAGAGCCACTTCAAATGTAAGCTCTATATATATATATATATATATATATATATATATATATATATATATATATATATATATATATATATGTATACAGTCTTTTTAAAAGTACATGCAAACTTACCTGTGTATCCACTGAAACCGGAAAAGACCTCTGAACAAGCCATAATATTTTCTTTGTACTCTTGTGACATGATTAAGACTGTTGGTGTAGTTCATTATTTAATATGTTAGACAGTTTACACTTTCATGTAGGTATTGGTAAAGTTCTTTTAATATATATTAATAATAAAACAGGCTCCCTGATGCAAGGAAAAGCAACTTATGCAGGAGCCTGAGGGCAGAATGTAAAGCTAACATCAGCGCTCCACATTTCTGATCATAACGCTGCAATAATGCACTGGTGTATTAGCCTAGTTTTTACTGTCTGCAGAAATTGTCCAAGCAAGTCAATCTATCTCTATTTCTAAAGCTCTTTTAGAATTACCCAAGATTACATAAAAAAGATCCTACTAAAAACAACTAAATCATAAAATTCCTGATTACATAAATATCTTAAGTCTGCTTCTGAAATCATCAGTAGAGTGGATATGATCTTCAGTTGCAACACAGTGGACTTGGTCTAAGGTAAAGTCATCCAGTATTATAAAAGCACTCAATAAGACCTGAACCATGTCCAGTTTCTTTAGTTTAAATGTGTGTGAACTATATATTATTATTATTTTCAACACAGTCTCATTGAAAAAGTGGTGGCATTTCTGCACATTTCATGGCAGTTTCAAAGTGAAATATTTAGTAGCTTGCCACTAATATCACAGTTATTGTTGCAATGTCATGTTTTGTACTGTAATGTCTGACAGCATCCCGTCACTGGTTTCTGGTCTGACTGTGTGTGGTCTTGTGTTCTTTGGAGGTGTGGCTTTGGAGCGTGATGTGTAGAGAGGATGGGATCTTATGATTTAAAGCTAACATGCTATTGCTAGCCTCTCCAAAATCACCCGCAATACCTTTTAAAAGGGGTATTGATCTTTTGACGTAGAAGTTATTGTACTATAAATACATCCTTTAAGTTTCAGAACTCTCATTACTCTAAAAACAGCTTATATTGAAGGAATGTTTTACTCTACGATGTGATAGTGTGGCTAAGCACCGCCTCTCCTGAAGATCAACATCTGCTTCAACAGCAGTACTCGTTTAGCCCCGCCCACTGATTCTGCATCGCTGCCTGTTGAGTCCCGACCATTGAATCTGCTCTTTTTCTATTTATTTTGCAGTGGATTTGTTTGCAAACAAAAGGCAAAGTTTAATTTAACGTTTTTCAGAAAAAAGATCCTGTGACATGCATCTTGATAGCGTTATAAATGGACCTTAAAGTTGTTTCGAAGTCACAATAATGTGGTAGGATTGTGTGTGAACCTGGAATTGAAATTCTGGCCATGTAAATTATTATTTAAATGGCAAACTGCAGTTCATCAAACTTTTGTATGGGTTTTTGTAAACATCTTTGGACCTCTTGGACTGAGACCTTACCCTGTCCTTCTGAACTCATAGAAGCTCCACAAAGATTAAATGAATGCCTCAGTTTGTGAGGCCTGATGTTATTTGGACCATCGCTCTTCAGAACATCATCTTTTTTTTTGTTGTGCAGCAGACAAAAATGAAATGAAATATTGGTTTACAATGACATTAAGGCGAGTAAGTGATAATCCCTTCAAACACACATCTGACGAGTGAACGCTTGTCCAGCTCTGACCACACAGGAGAAGCAGAAGAAAGTCTAACCCTGAACTCTTTATTTCTCTCCCTTTGTCTCCCATGATGGACCGGTGGAGAGTTTTCCTGGTTTGTAATGGATTTTGAATCTCTGCTGTGCTGGGATTATGCTAAGAGCCCAGTTTTGTTGTTTCTAAAGCTCTCTATCCCACCCTCTCCGTGTCTCTCGCTCTCCTTTTTAGGGACTTGAGCTCTAAAAGAAGGGTTTTGATCTGATTAAAGACTCACTGGCCAGCCTTTGCTATTATCAACCTACTTATGTTGAGATGTGATGGCGGCAGCCTTATACCGGCGCACTGTGTGTGTGTGTGTGTGTGTGTGTGTGTGTGTGTGTGTGTATCTGCCTGCCCCTCCTCTCTGAACAGTTTAACAGAAAAATCAAAAGGGCCAGCAGTGCTATACACTCAGGAACACAATTTCAATTTCAATTCACTGCCGCTGCTAAGTACGTGATATGGAGATGACAATCAACCTTCTTGTCCTCCATTTTATTGCACAGTCAAGTCTATCAGTCTGCCACGCTCTCCTCGGCTCTCCTGTCATTTTCCTGCCACACAGGAAGCCGTAGAGACAGGAAGAGACATTGATGGGTGGATCATGTGGATGAAGGATTATCATCTTCTTTAATAAACCCACCACGATTTTTTTTTTTGCGTTTTAATCAGGCATCGGACAACATATGAACACTCACTGACACAGTAGACGGGGCATGATGGGACTTGGATTATTTCTTCATATTGTTTACAAACTCTGTCAGTCTTCTCCATTTAGATGGAGACATCTTTATTGGATCATTGAAAAAAATTATATAAATATATATATATATATATATATATATATATATATATATATATATATATATATAATATAATTTTATATATATATTTTTTATGGAATAGTTGACCCAAAACTGAAAATTCGATCATCATTTGCTCAACCTCGAGTAGTTTATATTTGATTAGTTTAGATTTTTGAGAAGGTAAAATTATTAAAGTGTCAAAGTTCAAGACATATTAGGTTGTTACCATGTTTAGAAGACCTAAAAATATTAGCAAAAAAAAAAAAAAAAAGTGTTTTTGACCTGGATAAATGGCATAATGCGGTACTTTAAAACGTCTATGCGATTAGTTACTATTATGATTGGCTAACATCTTTGCATTGGAAATGATTGGCACCTTCTCACCAAAAAATTTACCCAACACAAAAAATAAAATCAGCAAAGTACAATCGAATCACAAAATAAAGGCTAAATGAAGCAACACATTCCCTGTCAGTTGCACTTTGCAATCATATCTTATATGTAGAAGGAAACACGATGCATAAAGAGCCAGGGGGGTGAAAACTTTTAGAATTTAAAGATCAAGGTAAATTGTAATTAATTTGTCTTCCACAAACATGCAGTTATCTTCTGTTGCTTCCAAAGGGCAGTGCTAAATGTAAAAAAAAAACCTTCCAGGGACTTCCTGTCCAGTGTTTAGACACCTGTGTGGCGCTGCGAGGGTTAAAGCGGGCCAGAACTGAAGCACCGCCGGACTGAGAGCTCGAGCTCTGCTTTTACATCTGAACTCTTTCGTTCAAAGAACTGCTCATCTTGGTCACGTCAAGGAGTCTGATGAAGTGACGGAGATAATTCAATGCGGAGTAATTTCAAAAATAAATAAATTGCTCAATGGGTTTATTTGAGACTCGGGCCACAAATGAGTGTTGATTTGCTGCTTGGGCTTTAATTAATTCTGTCGTACTTGTGCAGAGGACAAGATGACAGACGGAGAGATGGAGAACAGGAGCTTTCAGAAGAGAAGGATAATAACACATGGAGATGATGTAGCGGGAACAAACACACACACACACACACACCTGTCCGTCAGGGCCTCTTGTATTTGACAGATTGGTCAGACGTTTCCTATTTGGCACTATTGACTTGTAAGCAAATGGCTGGCATTGCATCGAGCTCTGTTAACACTTTGACTTGTTTGTCCTCTTTTACTTAATTAAGTCGAGATAAATAACGACCTCTTTACGGGAAGCCATGGAAAGGGAACATTTTTTTTCCCGTCCTCCATGCTGACTCCTCGTTCATTGACCGATTTCTTCTTTATTAGCTCTCTTTGTTTTTGAGGTTCTCTCTCTTTACCTTTTATGTCAGCTTTCGGATTTGAAGGCGAGGTTTAAACTGCACTTCCTCTTTAAAATCTGTTTCGGTTTGAATGTAGATGGCTTTCATTTACTCGCTTTTATTTCATGATAAATCTGCGTTCTCTCTCTTTTTCTCATTGAACTCAGAGGTTTAGTAGAATATTCAGTCCCACTTAATGTTAAGTGGCCTTAACTGCTATGTACTCACATTTAAATTAGTGCTGTCAATGTTAACGCCTGCAATTAATGGAAAAAAAAAATGTGTTAATATTTTTTTATGCAAATTAATCATTCGATAAGCCTTCATCGCAGCACAGAAGGTTATCTGTGTGATAAGGGTACAGTGAACCATGTGTTGCCAGGTTCGTGGTTTTTCCGCACAGTTTGGCCATTTCGAAAATGCAGTCACAGGAAAAATTATAGAGATGTGCATGGGTTGCGTTTTTTTGGGTTACTTTTAAAATGTACCGCGGCTTCCCAAAAGTGTATACAAACAAATAAAAATGAAAATAGATTTTTTTTTCTAATGCGTATTATACTCTGACTGTATACCTGGCAACTCAAGAAAAAAGAGCTTACACTAAAGGCTTTTACACAGCGGAAATAAACACCACAACAACAACAACAACTGTAGATCATAACGAACACGCGATTAGGATAGGATTTGGTTTGTGTGTGATTTTCTGGAGATTTGGACATTTTCATAATAATGAATGCTGCATTTGAAATTAATTTGTACGGCGATACAAAAAGGCTGTAAGCAGCGTGTTTTAAAAACAGTAAGTGACCACAAAAGGAGGTTGGAGGTTTAAAAGTGAGTTTTGAGTTAAAGTGTACTAAAGTCTTCTTCATAATCTATTTTGCCGTATTACTTCACAGAAGGTCGCGCAAAAAAAATAAAAAGTTTAATTGTGTTTATTTAGAAATGCTTTTAATAATAGTTGGGTAAATGTTTACTGGGATTGAAGCGATAGTATAAAGTATAAAGGCTGTATAAAAACAGAAGAATAAGGATAATGCCTCATACCTGGCAGAGGTGTGAGAAGTTCTGTTTCTATAAACTACTTCGTCATGCATTTCTTTATTTCAGCACATTTACAGGAAAATCCTTGTATTTTAAATTTGAGAATAATCGTGATTAATCACAGTCCAGTGCACTTAGTACATACATGCACTTATTGTACGCACACTTGTTTTACATTTGACCTATATGTAGTTGCATCTGTATTTAATTTCTGTACTTGCATTAATAATTCCATCCCATCTGACAAAATATCCATTTTTGTTTTGTTGTTGTTATTAAAAACGATCAAGCAAACCCAGCCCAGCTGACAAAATGCACCACGCTTTGCATTGCTTTTCAAGAATCCAGTTAGTTACACAATATTATAACGCATTACTTTTAAAAGTAACCGTCCCTGACACACCATTTATGGATTACGAGCTATGAAGGCAGGTCGTGTTCTGCTGCGGAGACAATCTTATTATTCAGCTGAAATTAGTTCAGATCAATAACAGTGTGAAGTTAATCGATCAGCTGTAGGCAGCTCTACAAAAGACGGCGACGCTGTTATTCAGCTGGAGTCAGTTCAGGGATGATTCACTTCCTGTTGCAGGACTGCTATCATCCAGCTTAATTCAGTTCAGTCAATGGTGTCGATAAACGACTGAAAGTCAAGTGGTTTTTTTAGCATTGGCACTTGACGGAAATAGAGGGGGTTATTTCTAACCAAAAGGATGCATATTTTCTATGTATTAGTATCTACGTGGTGCCTTTTAGTGGCTTTTGAAAGGATATGACCCCAGTGACGGCTGAAATAAAACTGCCTGAAACAGAAGCACGGCTGTTGAATGAGGTCATTATTAGCTGATCCACAGACATCATAGCTCAAGGTCAACGCTCATCTTGTTTCATCTTCCACCACTGTCCATTAAAACAATATAAAACGCTTCACGTCACGCATCTCTCTCGCACAAATTGTAAAGCAGCCAAACAACCCCTGACACATTTTCAATATTATTACATTAAACCGAGTTTGATTGATAATGTAATATTGGGCTAAAGCAAAACATCAATCACGGCAAGTATATTAATTATTTAATATCGCAGTGTAATGCAGGAATCGATGCGAGCGTGTTCAGGGAGGAACGGGAGGGATGAAAACCGGTGCTCCCCGCAGACCTGCAGGAAATGGACAGATAAAAAAAAATAGATGTAGCGTAAAAAATGAAAAGGTGAAGATGTACCAGTTCAATAAAAATGTATATTCATTTGCCGATAATGCCTTCCTGTGTCTGCACTCAGCGCTGCTGGGATTTGGTTTGAAGGCTCTAATTGAATTAGGACACTTTTTTTCCGCGCAGATGTGTGTCAAAGAGAGAATACAATTAGAAGAATACAGAGACGCCGCTAAATGACCAAAAAAAGGGAGAGATGGAGGGAGGGTGCAAATATAATAAGCGCTTGTGAAATTGAATAAGTGATTATAAAAAGAAAACAGAATTAGTGTGATGAGGGGAGGGGGAGAAGAAGAAGAGAGACCGTGTCTTTCGAAAGGAATGGTTTACCTCTAATTGTTCTTCATTAAAGGATTACAGCTCTCTGTCACCACCGTAACTTCTTTTTAGCCGGTGCTCTAACACAGTTCTGCTGCATTAGTGTGTTACATTACAATATCTGTCTCCAGCCACCATCAGGCAGTCAGAGAGTTTTAGTAGGGAAAGGGATGTATGGATGGGTTTCACAATGGGCTGAGCTGCCACGGGCTAGTTAACATCACACACACACACACACACACACACACACACACACACACACACACACACACACACACACACAGACAGACAGAGACAGACACAGTTATCATCATTGTATGTTTTCCCCTGGTAACGTTCAGACTGTTTGCTTTAGTTTAGAGGTCTTTAGTCTGTCTTTTCCTTGTACATTTCCCTGTGAAATAAGCACTACTGTATTGTGTGTGTTTACAGCAACGGATGTCATATATTTTAAAACAAGAAAATCTTAGCAAGTCTAAATCATTTTGATCATGTTTTTTTTTTTTTTTTTTTTTTTGTCCGCCGGTAAGATTAAATTTTTTTTATCTGTATTTGCATTTTCTCTTAGAAAGTCTCTTCCGCTCAGCAAGGTCTGCATTTATTTTGGTCAAAAATACAGTTAAACCAGTAAAATTGTGAAGTGCCCTGCTAGGCCAAAAATAGGCACCATTCAGATATAAATAAGAGTCTTTTTTTGTTTTATTTTAAGGCTGGTCATAACTTGTAAAGGGAGTTACTAAAAGGTCTAATTTTAATTAAAAAGAAAGACTGATTACCTCTTTGCATTAGTTCTTAAGACAGTGGCTATGTTTATACAACTTGCTCCTGGGCTTAACCTTATTGAAAGTCTCAAGGATGTTCTGATCTCTTCAGACGTCTTGGAGACACAGTTCTTCTGGATGTAGTTGTTCTCTTTCTCCATGTCACTCCAGACAGACTGGATGATGATCAGATCAGATCTGATCAGGCCAAATCTCTTCGGATTATTACAATTAATGGCAAAATTGATATTTGGAAATGTGAAGTGACACGCTACAGCAAAATACAGAAACAGCTGACCGAAAGCTGGTGAAAATACTAGTGGCCTAAGACGGGAATATACTGTATATGGTTGGTTGTTTGAGAAATGAAAAGCTAGACACGGCATCAGTTATGGTTAAAAGAATTACTGGCAACATACATAGAAACATGTTACCCACTCCGCTAATATGTCAGTCCTAAATCATGCATATTTGCTTTTGAACATGTGTATCAATAAATTAATGAGCCGGTGAATGGTTATTTAATGTAAACACACCCACACAACATATGTGTGCATCATTATTTTAATGAAGACCAGCTGTCTTTAACCGGTGGCATTTTCTCTCTAACTCTCTCTCCACTTGTAATTGTTTTAAAGAGAGTAAAAGCCCTTTTGAAGTCTCCTGCCCTCATGGAGCCCACTGAGCATTTATTGATAAATACAGTAAATCTGTTCAATACAGTGATTATGGGCGACCCGCGAGAGGAGGAGGACGAGTGGGAGCTCAGGGTGATGAGACGTTCGCTGTCTTTGCCTTATTTACAGTGGAGCAAATTTGTTCTTGTGTTGCAGGGAAACGGGGAACATCAAAGCTGGATTAGAACATCTGGTAAGTTCTGCTTCTTCCCCCTTCACTGTTTTCTCCATCTTTGATATCTGCATCCAAAATGAATGTTCAGCAATTGCCTTTGAGTATCTTGAGCTGTCGGGCAGACTCGGAGGTCTCTCTCTAACTCCCACGCCATTGCCTGGGTTTTCGTGACATGTCACATCATCCCATTTTTAACATTTTTGCTTTTGTCTTTTTCGCTGAAAGGTGTGGCGTTAAATCATTTCTCCGCCCTGTGAGGATGAAGTGTGCGTTCTCCAAATTCAGCAGTGGAGCGTGTGTTTGTTTCGATCGGTGTCCTCAAGCTGTGTTTGGTTTCGTACGGCTCTCAGACTCATGTCAGGCACACGTTACCTCTGAACACATCTGGAGAGATCACAGTGTCCTCCCTCTTCTACCTGCCTGCCCCCGTCTCTCCGGATGTAGGGCACGCTGTTGGCCCTTAAAATGAGCCCTAGGGAGTGTTTAAAAATGTAACGTCCAACATTTCCTGGGTTTTCTGCAGCCTTTCTAATCCAGGGTCATAGTGCCATGCACTGGAGTTAAAGGGCTGCTTTTCTCCTCCTGGGTGGAACCGAGTTTCCATTTCTGCCGTTTTTTTCTGCCGGATGAATAATGGAGAGAGGTCACAGCGGGGTCCTGACTCTCTGAATGTACACTCACCTCCCTCAGCTCCACACCCTGAATATTAAACGCAGGCCTGGCCCTTTAAGGGTCACTCCGCTCACCTGACCTTAATCCTTATCAATTATCATGCTTACTTTCTAAAATCAAATCTTCATCACATATTCCCGCTCGCTCCTTCTAGCGCTAAGAAACCCTCACATTAGTGCTTCTGACGAATCAGAAGTTGAGTAATCTTCAAAACTTGAGGCAACCGGATTCAGGTTACATTTCTGGGTGAAAGCAATGAAGACCTGTCTGTGCTTTCACTCTATAACCTGAGGTTGCATTGAAAATCTTTCATTTAGTTGAACCAACTGAAAAATGCCAAACGTTTAGTGTTCTTCAAACATAGAACCAAACCAAGTGTGTGTGTTTTGAAAGTGTCACAGACTTTGTCACTAATCACCCAAATAGTGACATAACTTATGTTATTAGAAGTCCCCATTCTTTGCTGAAAGGCTTATTATTTAAGTGGAAATTTAATTGTTCATCAATCAATAACTTTTTTTGAACGATGTATATAATTGTGTTTTGCTAATCTATCCGGTCCTGTAATGCCGTGGCTGGGTATAGACACCGTATCCCATCTAATACTCAAATTAGAGGTCAGCAAATGCGTTTTTAATTAGCCAACTTTTAATAGGCAGTATGTTTAAGATGCAGCCAAATGCTAATTGTTTCTTACTAGCCCCATGCCGAACCATTAAGTGCAGTGCTTATTACAGAAACGTCATGAAATATCCATAATGTGAACCGATTACAGAGTACTTTTTGGTGTTGCTTGTAATAAATCACATATATTTGCAAATATAATGTAAATAATCCACAACTTGCAGACCGCATAATATAAGAACAGGATTCTCTCCAAAAGTAAAACTGGGCAAGGGAAATACTTCTTAAACTATCAGACAGATTTAATACACTACGCATCAATATCTCCTTTCTTTTCTCTTTCAACGTGACTCTGTTGCTTCAAGCGTATCGTTTTGTTCATGGGATGTAAGCGCTTCGTGCCGCTGTGTAACAGAGCTCGTCATATTATAATACTTTTGTGCAATGAAAGATTAAGATTATTATCGTTTGCTTTTAATAACCTTATGTATCATATTGTGCTGCCTCATTACTGTGCTATACATTTAAAAGTGTCTTTTTATTCATTAAATTATTTTTTTAATAAAACTAAATATTTTTTACGACATACAAAGCAGCATTGTGCACATTCTACCAGTTCAGTTCTGGATTATATATTTTTTACATTTATTTTTTATTTGTTATTGGTCAAGTCGTCTACGTTTAATAGCACCAGAGAGACAAGTTTAGGTCAACAAACAAAAGTATAGAAATTTTATTAAACAGGAACAGAAAAAAAGATACTATTGGCCGGACTAAACAGTGATATCTTTTAAATCATCACTTAGTGGAGTATCCTGTTAAATATATCACCGGTATTTCACCATTTCCAGAGAATCAACCCTTTTTTATTAATTTTGACGGTGTGTCACAGGTTAATGTGTAATTAACTCATCTTCATTAGTATAGAGAGATGGACAGATGTAGAGGGAACAGAGGATGAAAGGAGAGATAGAGCGGGCCTGATGGAAGGAGAGATTGGACAGAAGAACGAGAGAAAGGGGAGGAGAGTTTATGAGCGCGTGCATTGATCTACAGCTGTATAAAAGCACAGTGAATTATTGAAAAGAAGATTACATGCATAACCCTCTTGAATCAATATGTCTGTTTGACATGACCAATCCCAGCCGGGAGAGCACGGCTCATTCTGCCCTCAGAGGATTTCCTCAGGAATGGGTTAAAGGACTAGTTAAAGCTGGAGTATCTCACAAACACAGTGTGAGCTCTTTACTTAAGCTTGCGTCTAGAAGTAGATAGGGATGAACTGCAGAACGTAATTACAGTTAGGCGCAGGTCTGAATTTAAAAAATGGCTTAATATCTTTATTATTTTAATACGTGATATTGTGTATTTGGGTATAGAAAAACGTGTATTGCACACCTTTGGTTAAATTAAAATGAATGTTAATGATGTTTCAGAGCAGTTATGAGCATTTATGGTCTGCCACTGATGAATTATGACAGGGGTTGTGATGTGTTTTAGACTGGCCTGATCTCATACGTCAGCAGTAGTAAAGCATAGACACTTCAAAATAAGAGTCTTGGCGAATTTAGGACTTATCAAATTAAAGGTCGTGCCGTATTTTTTCCTGGTTATTAATGGCAGTTTAATCACAGAATAAACAGTCAATGAAATGTAAAATATTGTAGCTTCTGAATTGATTGTAAAACTTTACTTGTAAAAGTCTAATTGTATCCCTTTTATTAAGGGATCTATTGATAATTTAATAATATTTTCTTTTTACCGTGCTCCTTAAATTTTTTAACCTGTGCTCCTGGTAAAGCATCAGTTCTCAGATAAAAGTTGCTTGCTTTTTTATAGTTTCTTGTGTAATACATCTCCATTGGAAAAAGTTGAGTATAGCAAAATGTTCCCGATAACAGCCGATGGAGATTATTACCAATAAAATGTATTGAGACCATCTTTATTTTTTGGTTAACTGTGCCAATACTTAAAAAAACACTTAGTAAACACGTTTTGTTGGGCTTTACCGCAAATGAAAGCGATATCAAGCCCAGAGCATTTCATCTGTATTTTCATATTTCAGCTTTAAAACGTTACACGTGTTATATAATGTGAGATTTGATTGTCTTTGATGCATGGACGTTATGTTACTGTAGTTGATTCTTTTGATTGCGAGAGTTTATTTTGAGCCATTATTGCGATCAGACTTGGTTTTTGGAATTTATTTGTACATTAAATGCGCCGATATTCGTAGTTTCAGCAGAACGTGCAGACGCGCGAGTCTGCCCCGCGTTCAGATCTACGATTCCTCAAAATTTGAATACGTAAAAATGGTACCTGAGAATTTATCGCCGACTTTATAAAAGCTGGTAGATTGCTTCCGCTCGCCAGACAGCAGCCGCTGCAGTATTTTATCTAGATTTGTGCCGTAAGTGTACACCCCCTGCTCGCATCCACCCGGCCAACGGGAGCCATAAACAGCCCTGCTTCAGACCTATTACTGTTAAAAGACGGCAAACTTTACAAAGTCTAGACGGAAGCAACTTTATAACAATCTTAAAAGTAGCTACTTCTAATCTTACACACCCTACCATTAGTGCCGAAAGTGTCCAGTTACTGAAACTCAGCTGTATTTAAGAAAAATTGTATCTTCTTAATTTCGCCGAAATGGCGAACACAGTTTAGATGGCGAATCACATTTAACCTTATTTCTTTGCGGGACTTTTACATTTATGCTTATTAGCTTTTGTGTGGAAAAACTGAGGATGTTTCTTTTTTTTGGTTTATTGCTTCACTGATCTCCCTCGTACAATTTTTCTTCATTGCGGAGTCCCGAACGTGATGCGCGGTGTTGCTGTAGCCCGCGCCAATGTTTCCTCGTTGGGTCATTCTCACGTCCATCAGCTTTAAAAATGCAGAAATTATATGTAAAACTGATTTCCCCCATGGGTTTTTAGCTTTTGAGGCCTTGTTTATGTGTAATGAATTATTTACGCTTCATATTAGCGCCGGCGATTGCTAGAAACGCCTCTGTTTTGGCTCCGCCAGATCTTGGGCTGCTTAATAATAGATTCATCCCATAACATCATCAAAAGCACCTGTCTTCCTGGAACAGAACGAGGGGAGATCAGGGCTGTGGAAATCGATGGAGCGTCAGAAAGCGCGCTCGCCGTCCAGCGCTCGTCCTCGTCCGGCTCGCGCCGTGTTTGCCAGTAATTTGATTGTGGGATAAAGAGGTGATCTGACAACACCTCAGCGAGTGTCAGCTAAATGAAAGCCGAGGAGCTGCGCGAGGATAATTTGCAAGCAGATTTACATGCTTATTACACTAATGATTTCATCAGATTGGAGGTGTCTGCGAGTCTGCCACGGGCCTCCGTCTGCTTGCATTTGTGAAATAAGGCGGCCGGCTAAATGATGGAGTCATCAGGCCGACCTTTAACCTGACGCCTGCCCAGACATAATTGCATGTCATACTGATAGAGGGGACGGCATGGCTTTCATATCCCGCCGCTTTATCTCTCGCTCTCTCACTCCCAACCTCTTTGCATAGATCTCGCAACGGAACAAAAACAACAAAGAAGTATCGCATCTCCATTTGCAAACGATGGCGTCGGATTTAGCGCGAGGTCCTGGCGTGTGTATATCACGGCGGGCGAACTGGTCCCTTACTGTATGCGCATTATCTAAATGGTATCTCTGAATGTCAAGGGCATAAAGGAAATTAAATCGGAAAGTGCAGATAGAGCAAAGGCGATTTTATCTCCTGATGATTGCAGTTTTGATAGGTATTCCAGTGAATTTCATTTTCTCCGGATGGCGAGGAGATGAGTTAGCCGCCACATTTGTTCATTTTTCTTCTACATGATTTATGTGAGTTGAGTGCGAGCCCAACGCCCAGCCCGCTCTGGCTTGAACACGCGCACACACACACACACACACATGCGCGCGCTAATACACACACACGTGCATGTCAAAAAAGTCTATTAATACAATTGCCTTCCATTTTGGCCTGACTCTTCGGTGTGTGTGTGTGTGTGTGTGTGTGTGTGTGTGTGTGTGTGTGTGTGTGTGTGTGTGTGCGCGCGTGTGCTTCGGGGTGTGTGATGCGCCGGTGGGGGGGTGTCAGGGAGGGAGGGTTTTTGTGAGAATTACGCGGTTGAAGGCGAGGACCGCCGCGGTTAAACCTCTGTCATCACTCACGCTTGTTTACATTCTAAATACGTAATGAAATCTTGTTGGCAATAATCAAGGAAATAAAAGTTTGGGAAAATTGTAAAAGTGGTGAAGTTTGAGAAATGAGCGTCAGGCGGCTAAATAACATTTTGGGGCAGGAAAGCTTATTATTATGCAGCGGCAGTGCCTACTGTAGACACAAAGATGAACAGCCTCTGCTTTCCTAAATGCTGTTAGCGCCGTCCTGAAGTATGGCACATTGTAAAAAGGCCTCCGATTTCATATTGAGATTATATTTAAAAAAGATATCCATACACAACATTATATTTTATAGACGCCCGGCCCAGAACTCCTGATATGCAGTATTTGTTATAAATATATAAATAAACATATTGCACTGGAGCCCATCTCTACCCTGATCTTATAGACCTGGATATTAAAAACTGAATATTGCATTTTCTAGGGGGATCCTGTAACGTAATGCCGCGGCCCTTATTTTTTTATTTATTTTTTTTTTAGGTTAAGGAATGGGCCAGAGGTTGGAAATAACAAATGAAAAATGACTATAAATGAGGATGAAGAAGTCAGATGAGATGAGATGAGCGATGAGCATATAGGCTGTATACACTACTGTATATACACTACTGCTCTGCACCAATGGTGAATTTATTTAATCAAAAATACAGTAAAATATGTAATGTTAAAAATGGGTTTTCTATTTGATCAAAATTGCTTTCAATCTCTTCTAATATGCTGATTAGCTGATCATGAACAAAATTCTATTAATGCAGTTGCTTTCCATTTTGGCCTGACTTTATTACTTTAAATGTTTGATGTTTTTATATATATATATATATATATATATATATATATATATATATATATATATATATAATATATGCATATGTCCATATCCAGATTTTTTTTTTCTGCCAATCATCCTTTATGGACCTAAGCAGTGAACATAATGCTTTGCTGGACAGACATGGCCTGTAAAGGCAGAGAGGAGCTCTGAGTGTGGATGTGGATCTGCGGTGTGGTAATTGAGATAATTGGTTTGGCTCCGTGTTCATTTAGGACGGCTGTGTGTGAGTGAACGAGAGATAGACGCTGATCCAGGACCTCTCATCGGGACACTAAACCCCATGAAACCCGCACTCATCATCTCTGCTGCCCAAGCTAGCTCTGTTTGTGCTGCGACTGAGACTGCTGGAGCACTGCTGATCTACATGAAGGACCTTACCGTTGTTAAAAAAAAAAACCTCTGTCCGCATGAAAACGCAAACACGTGCTTTCAAGTCCTGTCAGGAGCATGCCAGACCAACAGGTGGCGACGTAATCTCAACCCTAAGCAAATTTTGGCCAATCAGAAGCCTGAAAAAGATTCATTACTTCCGTTTCGTGTGGACAGACTTACACTGTAGCAACGAAACCAAAAAAATGGTTTCCCCAGAAATATTTGGCAACGCAACTGTTTTCACCGTTGATAATGATCAGAAATGCAGGGCCCTATGATTGTGGATGAAAAAAATCTAAAGTAGATTAGTACACTTAAATCAAAACATGATGTGGACATAAAATACCATTTAAATATGAATCCTGCATGTTCTGCATGTCTGAACGAATGGCACAGACACACATTTATTACATACTGAGTGTTTTCAGCCTCTGCCGCTCACTTAATATATAAACACTTTTGCCATATATACAAACAGATACTAAAGGAACCTAGCAAAAATAAAAGTTAGGTTTAACTTGAAGAATCTGTGACAGAAATATTGGATTTAACGTAATGATAGCACCACTACTCTTTTTTGCCTTAAGAATGTTTACAAGCAAAAAAAAAAATGTAACAATATTAAAATGGGATCCAAAAACACAGAATTTGGTAAAAAATAAACTTGATTAATATTTTAGTAATTTAACTATTAAAACTGTAACATAATAATACAAAAATAAGAATGAATAAATAATGCAAGGAATTAAAAAATAAATAAAATAAAAACAGAAGTTAATAGATGAAGCTGAAAGCAGGGTAACATAGAAAGGGTTTCTTAGGGCCCAGCTTGAGCAGCAGATCATCATATTAGAGTGATTTCTGAAGGGTCATAATGATGCTGAAAATTCAGCTGCGCTTCACAGAAATACATGATGATAATATTTCACAATACTACTCTTATGACTGTTATGCTTTTTGTAGATAATATTATCTTCTTATCTAATATTGGATTCTTGTTAAGTTGTTTTCTTTCGTTTAGCACAGGTTTGATGTTCATGTAGCACAGATCCGAGCTTACGTACCTCAGCCTTTCCCAAAAATAAATACAAAGCCGTGCTAATTGAACAAAAGCCAATAAAATGATTGAATGCCGAGTTCGGTGACGATATTACATGGTAATGCTGAAAGGTCTGTCGCTTTTGACCTCGAACACCAAACGAAGTCCGTTATTTTCTCTAGGGTTAAACATGGCTTTTTCTTGACGCAGTGAGAGTCGACGAGCTCTGAATCCTCTGACAGAAAGATACGGTACAGTTTAAAAATGTTTAAAATCGGTTTCAGATGCTTGTCTGTAAGTTTGAATCTTTTTAGCACCACTCACCTGTTTCCTACAGACGGATCATCGCTAACCGGTCAGTTGTGTTAGTTAGAGGCTCATTACGACCAGGCGGGCTGGCGTTCTGAATCCAGTCGTGGGTGTTTTGTAGCTTATTTGTATTATATCTGTGTCAAATTTTATCAGCTCTCTCTCTTATTGCTCAGCGTTTGCCAGAATGAGGCCTGTCTCATAATTTGACAAACTTATCTAATTATTAATCCGCCACCCATTTGTCATCCTTTGAAACTAATTATATTTTTCTTCATATTGATGCTCGTTTTTTTTTTTTTTTTTTTTTCCTCCCCTTCCCTCTCCCTTTTGTGTGTTTTCCTTTTTTCTTTGCTCGTCTAAACACTCGCTGGTGTAATATCTCCGGACACTTGCCTCAGGGTCACTTGAAACAAATGCAAATGCAATGGTAGAAATTTCATAATAAACTGTAACTAAGATGATTGCCCTGCCAGCTATTATCCTTCCATTTAAGTCGTGTGATCCGTCTGTTCTCCCGCCTCGTTATTGCGGCATGACTGGATGTTATTGTAATGGGAGAGAGAAGAGAAGAGAAGACGGCTTTGAACGGGAGGAGAGGGGGTTTATCTGAACATTCAATAATCCTTCCTTTATTTCTGTCTGCTTGATTGATGCCCCGAAACGGTCTGATATGCTTCTGATAACAATATAAAGCGGCGGAAAAAAGGGAAAAAGTAAGAGGAGCATGCTCAGAAAGACCACGGAGAAGAGCCGGCCGTGTTTTTGTGGAACTTATCGAAGGCGAGGTGTCAAAAACGAGCAGATTCCCGAGCGCCGCTTGACGTGTTTGTCATCCGAGACACGGCGGAGTGACAGGTTTACATTAAAGCGGGTCATTATATTTCCCTGTCATCACCCCAAATGACATTTTTAGAAAGTGACACCTTTACAGTTTGATAAATCAAATTTCTGCTGAATAATGTGCGTTAGCGCTGTCAGCGACACCCACGTTCTCCGAAGAGCTACGGCGAGCCTTGCAGGATCCACATTTAAATTTCATCCTATTAGCATTTAATTTCTCTGTAATCCTACACACCTTCATAACAGCAACACACACCGGGCTCTGCTGCGTTCGAGAGCAATCTATAGCCCTTTATAACTTCCCTCCCTCATCATTCTTCTTTCTTGACAATTAAGAGGCTGGAATCTAATAGTGGAGATATTGGAATTATATCCCAGCCTCTTCCCGAGCCGGGAAATCTCCGCACGTTTAGCCCTCGCGCGCGTGTTTACACGCCATCCGCTGGGATTTATCCTCGCTTGTGTGTGACTGAAGATGCGATTTCCTCAAGAAGATTATTCTTTTTAACCCTGCCGCTGAAGCCGCGTTGTTCAATGTTGTGGGGCCGGGGTGATACCGGTGTCTTAAAAGAAAGTTCTGTTTCGAGTGATTTCAGATCTGGTTATTGCCATCTTACTAACTCCTAATTTACTGCTGGTTGATGCTAAGTTCAGGCATTGGGTCACGTGTGTTAATAACAGGCATGCTAAGCAGTTATTAGTGAGAGCTGGCCCATCAATAAAAACCAAAACCAAAACCAAAAAGTAAGATCTGTTCTCTTAAAGATTCTTTGAGGAATCCTCAATGTTTTTGGCATCGCTTCACCCTTTCTGGAACCTTTATTTTTAATTGTTGTTACGTATCTTTGAGGACAAGATGCACGAAAGCAAATCACTTCTCAGTGTTCAGATGTAACGCAAACGAAGAATGAAAATGATAAATATTTAGTTTTGACTGTGTCGAGGCAAGTCTGTAGTTATTAGGCTAATATTACATATAGTCTTAAAATAAAGAAGATGCTCGTCACCTGCATGCAAGCATGAAATAGCAAACGTTCACGTCTTGCGTCTTCTACAGCGTCTTACGCATGAAACGGCCTTCTAAAAACACAACGTTTAAGATGAAATAAATTCAGTTTGTCTGTTTTTTTCTGAACTTTTGGCGTGGTTGTGTAGTCAGTACGTCTAATTGTAATGTTGGGCTTTTATTCAGTGCTTAAACGCTTTTATTGAAAACAGCAATTCAAATCGCTAAATTTCCAAAACTGTACTCCTACCGTAATGTTGTGTTTATGTCTTCAGGTCGGAGTCATCTTCAGTTGTCTTGTTTCTTTCTAATCCAGTGTTCTCTGTGGTTCTAGACTCCTGCAGAACAGGCCAAAGCTCGACTCCAGCTGGTGCTTCAGGCTGCAGGTACAGATGTTTTCATTTCTATTCAGTGCAAAATCTACATTATTCTTCTGTAGAATTGTACAGAAACTGAAGTTTGTGTTTTTCAAAGCACTTTGCAACTTTTTTTGCAAAATTGCAAAACCTTGACATTTTGATTTCTTCGCCATATTTGGTATTAGTGATTTTATAATCTTTTGGTCATCAACAATTCATTTGGATCATTTTTAGAGCTTTAACACGCTCGAATTTCTCTCTCAAAGGTTATACGAACCCTAAATTGAATAATGTAATGTTTTTGAATAGGTCCGCTCAGTTAATTGAATGTGGTGGTCACGTGTGTATTGTCAGTGAAGCTGGGTCTGTAATCAGCTGTAAATCTCCAGTTACAGACACATTTACTACAGAGTCGTAATTCACTCGCAACCTACACAAATAAATGGCAGACGATATAATCACGCGCCATGAAATCGTTCAGCTGTTTGCGTAATTGCTCAGTGAACTACGGCTCTGTAGTAAATGCTGCTCCGTCTGAAAGCACGTGCTCCAAACTCTGCGTGTAAGAAATCCTGATTTGATCCTCACGCTGTCGATTAGCATCGCACTGTACTTTATTACAACGAGAGCTAGACTTTGATGCTTGATGCTTCCCATCAGATCTTGCATCAGCCTACTCCAGCAGAAAATATAGTCACCAAACATCTGTTTCTTGAACTTCATTCAGTTTAAATATCTGTAATATTATGAGCAGACAATGCAAATCGTCAGAGATAATGACATATAAATGAATGAATTAATTAGGAAAAAAACAGAAGCCTTCAAAAGTCATGTATAAATGAAAACTCATTCAAACATAATCAATAAACGGTAGAGAAATGCTGTTAATGAGAAGAGCAGCACTGGGTTAATACAGTGTAGCGTGTGATTAAATGTGAAATGTGACTTATTTATTATTCTGTAGTTATACGTTTGGAAGCGAAAATATATAAGAACATGTGAACAAATACAGAATACTAGACTGAAGAGCAAGGACTCCACCGAGAGCTCGACAAATGAGTAATAATCTGCACTCCAGGTTTCTATCTACTTACTGGAGCGATGTGCAAGTTGTCTGTTTATGGGATCTTCGTTTAATTGCGTGGGTTTAATATGATGATAGGTGTACAGTATTAATGAATTGCAGTCGTAGTGTCTACCAAAAATAATATAAATGAGAATAAATCTTCATAATGTACGTCTCAATCAGAGGACATCAGCACACTTCCAAGAGGACTTAGAACGAGCTGGCATCATATTTCTTATTTTAATTTGTTTAGGTCTCGAAGAACCTGAAGAAAAACCTTACTTATATTCTAGTTTTGTTGATTTATAAATGATATATTAGTCGTGTACAGTAGTTTATCATGTAAAAACTGCTGAGTTATTGCCTAAAGGCTTTGAAAAAAACGAAATTTTGGAAGTTACAGAATTACGTAACGTAGTATTTTAATTGTGGAGACACTGCCGCTCGTATATGGTCTTGTGCTGGGTTTCATGTGGCTCTAAAGCAGTGAAATCTCATTGATATAATCCAGTCTGTTTGCCGTCTAACATCCAGCTTTATTCCTGCTCGGAGGCTTCCGTAAATATTTAGTTTGCACACAGGGTTACGTTTCAGCTTCATTTAATAGTGCCGGCGCTCCGAAATGCGGTCATGTGTAAACCATAACCTCGCGCTCGTTTACCCCACGACACGTCACACACAACTGATCCCAGATCTGCCGAAGCAGAGAAACACACACTTACTGTGATCAAAGAAACGCTGAGCTGTTTGACTGTATGTGTGCAGATCTCTCTACATGTCAGAGCTGTGTTTCATCGCGTGAGCTTTGATTGTGCAGCAGATCTGACAGACTGCTAATACTTTTTAACATGCGTTCCTGTGTGTGTGTGTGTGTGTGTGTGTGTGTGTGTGTGTGTGTGTGTGTGTGTGTGTGTGTGTGTGTGTGTGTGCTGTGACCCAGCTGTCAGTCGTACAGGAAGCATATTAAAGGGACTGCTTGCCATACATCATCTAGCAACCACTCACCATCAGTCCACACACACACACACACTGCTGCTCGAAACAGACGACAGAAAGCACATGGCAAACACTGAATACCAGGAAATGTAAAGTCAAACAAGAAAACACAGCCTCCAGCATTTCTAAGCAGAGGACACAAAAAAAAGAGCATAGAAATGTGATTTCAGCACTGGTCTCCGATGAGCCTGAAGACGACCTGTGCAGCGTGACTTCAGCTCCGGTCAGATCTGGTTTATCGGCGGCATGCATTGAGAATCTCTCCAAAAGACAAAGCGGTGAAGTGCAGTTTGAGTTAAATGTCCGAGTGCTTGGCTCATTTAGCCTTATGCAATAGAAATGTTGAGTTTTTCAGGAATATTCATGCAGACGACAAACATAAATGTCTTTCTTACTGATATTTGCATCAGCACCTAAAAGCTCTGCTTCAGTAGCATACATCTGCTGTCAAACCTTCAATAATTCATTATGAACATGTTGCATATTCTGTATCTAAGGTACTTTTAAGAGACATTGTTTATTTTATTTATGTAAAAACCTTGATTTTTACTACTGTGTACTGCCACTAATCTCCATTAATATTATTGATGCGCAGAGACCTTGTGTTAGTGTGGTATATTCAAAACAGAAACTGGGACATTTATGTGGTTATAGGGATTAATTATTTTTATTCTAAAGGTTTCCAGAACTACATTTCCTTCAATAAAAAAAAAAAAAAAAAAAAATTTATTTTATTTTCTTTAATTGTTTTTTGCATGATTAGCATTATTATTAGATAGTTAATATTTGTATTATAC
>NC_056713.1:7447732-7565232 GCF_018831695.1 Puntigrus tetrazona
TCGTTATAAAATTTTTTTGCTGTATTTTTCGCCAAAGAAACACGACCTCGATGAGCGCAAGAGGCTTTAAAGAAAAAACTCAACAAAAACCTTACCCATCCCAAAGTTGAAATGGTAGTGTGTAAGCTCCTTTGACCATGTTTTCTTGTAGTTTTTTTCCGAGCGCTCTGGTTCTTCACAGGACGGCTGTGACCCGGTGATGTAATGTGTTCAGCGAGGGCACTGTGAAGGTGTGTGTGGAGTTATTCCTCCGGTCAGGTGTGTGTGGAGCTCTGGTAAGTGTTGAGCTGATGCTGCTTGCGGGTTCGAGAGGAGAGCTGTGTCTTTTAACTGTTGGCAGATTTCAAACAGCATCTGGTGAGCTCTTGAAACAAAACCTTGTATGTTCAAATCCAAATGGAATCATTTCTTTCCTCCTCTCTCTCTCTCTCTATCTCTCTGTCTCTATATTTACAAATTACCATAACAGAAAAAAGAGAATATTTTAATCATGCTGTTTTCCATAATTTCTGCAACATATGGTATAAATGATTTTGATGCAAATGTATGCGCTAATTATTTGCAGACGAGTTTCAAACGGGCCCGCGACTGAAGTGGAATGAAAGAAAATTTGCAATCACCTTAAATTTTACTAACCATTTACTGTTAAGTAAACTTTGCAAAGTAATTTAATTAGCTTGGCCCGCCTGCTGGGGTTTGTAAGTTGCCGTGAGCGGCTGAAACACACTGCTGCGGGAAGAATATGCCATATTGATTCCCATGACGGCGTTTATAACCGTTCCTCTAATTATATAAACCCCTCGCCGTCGTGGCTTTAAAACAGTCCGCGTGTTTTTGCTGCACCCACAGTTAAAAATGAAGTATTAATTCAAGGCTTTCAGCTCAAGCCTGTATTAATGTTCTCATTAATTAACTCCGCGCTTTAAAAAGTGCTATATCGCTAGAACAGATGGATGTTTTCTCCGCTCGTACGATATTTGTCCCTCCGTTTGTTAGCGTTCCTCGGTTCAGCTCTGTGGTCGCTTTAACGCCGAGGGACATCTCCACCCGTTAAGCAAATGTGTTTTTCATTAAGCAGCGGCAGAGCCCTGTCGTTCCGAAGCCGGTTTTGATGGCTGATCAAAAAGCGGTAGTCCTGTCCTCTAAGACGCTTGTTGACGATTTCGCCCTAACTAGCTCGCCCGGCGAAGTTCGCGAAAAAACAGCTCGGCCGCGGCCTTGCACGCATCATCTCATCCTGCGTTTGGTAAACGCTTTAAAAGACACTTTCACACCCACACCATTATTTACGGCGAGATTGAAGGGGAGAGTTTAAATTGAAGTAATAAAAACCTCTTTGTTTTAGTTTTTATTGGCTCATTCATCACGGCTTTATTTAATACAAGAAAATGATTGTGCCATCCGCGGCTGCCACTAATGGCTGTATACTCTTGTATTTTCTTTGTTGATCGCAATGAATGAAATTAGGATAAACAACCTTCCTCGTCGTGTATAATCAAGGCCTGATTAATGGATGTGCCGTTTCAGCGCTGCTCCTTATTCCAGAACACCTGATATCTTTCCCATAAACAAGTGCTGTTTGTCTAAATGGAGAGACGAAATGACGCATTTGATGAGTTTCTGATTGACCCTGTCCCACAGGCGGCCCATTCTTCTCTGTCTCTTAGCGAGCGCTTTTCGGTGACTAATGCTCTGTCAGAAAAGAGGCACGAGGATTTATTAGACATGCTGATTAATGAGGAAGCCGCCCCACCCCTTCCACTTGGCTGCCCTAAACAACATTTTCATAATGATGTGAGCCGTCCGTCGGTCCGAGACGCTCGCGCCAGGCCTCGCCGAGTCGCCGTCGCCGTCGATATCCAGCTTTCAGAACAGATGGCATAGATACGGTTCGCTCTTCTCTTTTTCCTCCCTCTCTTCTGCCAGGCTGCATTTCAGACCCAGCCTCCCGTATTTAAAGGGTGGGGTCGAAGAGAAATAAACATTTAATTAATTCTCAATTTTTTTCTGTACTTGCATATTTCTTTCTAATTAGCCCAGCGGCAATCAGGGCCTGGGATAAGTATCCACCCCGATTCCCTCGTTTAAGATAAATAAATAGCAGAAATTACACCAGAGCTCTTTCATCTCCTGCAGAAAACACGCCGGGAGAATTAATGTTAGTGTTTTTTTTTTTTTTTTTCGCTTGCGCTTGTGTATTTGCGTTCTTCAGGTATTCTCTCTCTGTACAGGAATGCGGTCCACGCTCCATCTGTAGGGCACATGTGTTGTACTGTACTCTTCTAATGAGTGCGTGTGCGTTTGCCGGAAACCCTGGGCGAGAGAGGTTTTCTTTTTAGCACTTAGAAAAGAGATGAACCGATCAGGATCGTTAATGGCAGATTCCAGTCACTTTTTGGCAGGCTAATGGGGCTGATTCCAATACCAACTGACCATTTATTTTTGCTTTCTTTAAGTGAGAGACGGGAAAGAATACACGAGCAGGATATTTATTTCCTCAAAATGAAAGCTTGCCTTTAGGAAAATCAGCTATTGCATTTTAAAGCGAAACAGACTTCAGTTCTGTGAAGTTATGCTAAAAAACTTGACAGTAGGTGGCGCTTGTGGAACAGCAGTATAGCGTGTCCTTGGTTGCTTGGTACACGTAATTATATATGTCATAATTATAATGTTAAGTCACTGTAGTCACAGCAAGAATGCAGTGCACCTCTTCGACAGAATTCTGAAACTCTACTACTTCAAAAAGAGTAACGAATGTGCATTTGTGTGTTTGTGCTTCACGCTTCAACATAATTTATAAGGGCGCTGTGCATTGAATTGTTATATATTGTCTATCACGGTTGTTTGATACTATCGCATTTTCTTAGATGCAGCTTTAATTGCAAACTCAAAAAGAATTGTATTTGTTTTAGCTTCAGTACAGACAGCATTCTCTTCGAGACACCACTTACTTAGAAACTCACTGCTTAAAGGGCATCCCCGCTCACAAATATGGACTACTGTGCATTTAACTCATAAATATTGTCCTTTTCACATGACTTGAATGCGCTATTAAAAAAAAAACACTTTAAAGAGAGAGTTCATCCAAAAATGGAAATTAGCCCATGATTTACTCACCCTCTAGCCATCCTAGGTGTATGTGACTTTATTCTCTCAGAACAATGCAATTATAATTATGGCATAAAACCTTATAATGGCAGTCAATGAAAATGAATAAAGGCCTTCTGAAGTGAAGTGATATTTAAGAAAAAAAGCCATATTCAAAACTTTTTAAAGCATAATCTCTACAAAAAAAATATAAATAAATATATAATTTTTTTTTTTTTTTGGTTGTAAACTGTTTATTTTAGCAACATTTTTATCGAAAAAGTTGAAAGTTAGTCAACTAAGTTAGTTTATTTAAATATAGCAAAAACTAATTGATTGTAACCACTTACCTTAAAAAAATGTAGTAAATTATCTTTTTTTTTCCATATGACAGAGTGTGTCAGTACATTTGCAGAGGAATTTCATAGTCAAATCTAAATGTTTGAATCTTTCCGGTATTTGACTGATAACCGAATCATATTTTTGGGGGGCGGGGCAAAATACATTACCAAGAGTCAAGTCAGGCATTGGACAGTCATAAGTACCAATATTAACACACATATGCAGCGGACGCCTCGCAGATACAAACAGGTAAATAATATTTTATGTTTTAATTAAAATATGCATTAAATGTCAGCTAAATCTTAAGAATTCATGCCATTTTTTACAGAAGTGCTCTCGTTATAATGTTATGTATATGAATAATATTCATTATTCAGCTGAAGAGATAAGTACTACAATGAAGCTCTTTACTGCAGCGCAGCTCAACTTAATGCATCTTAATTGAGATAAATGATGTAAACACACTCATACAAACCGGCTGAAATGTTTTGGAATCGCTTGTACTCTACCTGATTGGAAAAATCCACTCAGTTTGAGTCTTGTTAAAATTTTAAATCCCTGCCACCAAGATCTTCTGTCAGTCACAGATTATGGAAAGTGAAACTAAAAGAGGGGTTGGATTTATTTAGGCACGTTAAAATATTTAAATCTCACGTTTTATTAACAGCATTATCTTAATAGGCTTTATATTAACTTTAAAAACAGTAGTTCTACGTGAAATCAGACATTGAGCACCCCTGTATAGCCAAAATGACACGATCATAACACCCTGCGATTATTTGACTGAGATTGCGTTTGAAGCATAGTATACAGCTTGAGCTCATTTCCATTTTTGGGTGAACCAACTCTTTTTTTAAAGAGGTAGGATTACAAGAAATCGCCGTTGAAAAGCTCGCCGTGTCTCGTGGAGTACTTTCCCTGCCTTCTTTCTCAGCTTTCTCTGCTTACAGACCTCACAAAAGACGTTGTGGGGAAATATCGCAATGCGTTTAACGTGCACGCCCGGGAACAGAGATGGGCCAAAGTAAAACCCCAAAAAAACCGAGGCCCGGTTGACCAGTGCATCTGTGCTTGTGAGCGAAGGATGTGCGTCAAACTAAAGAGCGCCAGAACCCCTCTTAGAAACTTCATTGAGAAAACGCGCCAAATCCTCTAGGATGGAGTCAACATCTTATTTGTAACATTGAACTGTAATTCTTAATCTTGCCATTCGTTTTGCCGGAGTAATAGAGGAGTTAATGAGCGAGACTCAAACCCGATTCCCGTAGGCCTGATACATCTCTTGTAATACTTCCAGCTTTTCCTCCATTCACTCGGCAAACAGCGGATGAGCATCTTAACTATAAATATATAATCTCTCTCCGCACGCAGCCGTAATCCTCCTGGATTACAGCCCGAGAGGAATTACCACTGGATTTCTTTTCTCTCGCACCTCGTCTGCTTGCCCTCGCCTTGTAAACATCAACTCTCTGCCCTGCCTGCCAATGCTCCGCTTTGATAAAACTGTATTAGCCGCTTCCTTTGGCCGCCCAAAACGGATTGCTGAATAGAGAGAAGGCCATTATTGAATACGCGGAGGAGAAACTATTTATGATTGTGTAAGTAATCTGTAACCCGTCCCTGGCTCCCCTCATTTTCTCGTTTGCCTCGCTCTCCTTTGCCGCGCTTTATCTTCTATCCGCAGACATCTTTAGTAAGGGCTGCACCTGATTTTTTTGGTGTAATCGCTTATTTTTTAAGATCCTCTGATAGCAGGAGATCATCTTTAGTCCTCCACCTCCATTGTGCTGTTCCACCACCGCTGTGACACTGATTCTTCAGCCGGAGCGAGGACGAGGCTCTGCCAAGCCGTAAGAATTCTCCATCTGATCACAATGCAGCGGATGGAGAAAGAAAGGAGGAAAAAAAACAAGACAAAACTCATAGATTTGGGTCACTTAAACATGTAAAGCCAAGCCGTAATAATTCTGCATCGAATCACAAAAGAGAAAATTCATAACAAACGGGGCTCAGTTTAAAAATTTTGTTTTTTTTTGGATGGAACGGAATTGAAGTCACGCAGTTAAGATAAATGCATTTTCCTTACACTTTTTTTTTTTTTTTTTTTCAGTTTAATTCTGCTTTAACTGTTACTTATTTCCCATCTGTATTTAATCCACTTACTTTATTTATTATTATTATTATTATTATTAAAAAAAAAAACTTTTTCTGACTAGTCCATTTATCGGATCCTCACCACAAGTCAGTGCTAGAATATTTCATATCAGACGCAATCTGACATATTTGTATGCTTGTATCTACGGTAGAAATCACAGACACACATCAGTGTGAACGGCTGAATAACTCTACACGTAGTTAATAAATACACTAGAAATTAATTTAATTAATCAGAGTATTCTTAACTATTTCAATATGCTGTGTATATATTCTAATAATATTGAAAATATTTATCAGGATATCGCTGTTTGAATAAATTCAAAAGAGTTTTTTTTTTTCTCTCTCTCTCTCTTAATATTCTTTATAGAATAACTTTTAGTGTTCTCTGCAGGAGGTCACGTTCTCATGTAACTACAGCATATACAATAAAACTTTCTCTCAAGTTGACCTTCTACAGCTATTTTTACATTATTAGAATAATTTCTGCAGAACCAACACGTAAGCACATAGGTGCAGAAGTCGTTAATAAAAGGGCCTTTAGTGCGTTCTGTCTTCTGAATAATGTTGCTTTTGTGTATCTTTTGTAAGTTGCTTTGGATCTGATATGTCTAGTGCATCTGTGATGTATATGTTGCATATGCTTCTAATGTGAGGCACCAGAAGCCACAAACAAGTACACACACACACACACACACACACACACACACACACACCTGTGTGAGATCTCAGGTGTTTGTCTGGAGTCGAGCCTCTGGCTGGCCGTAGGGCCGGTGCATTATGCATGAGTGATGGGGTGCTGGGTGGGGCGTCCCGGGGCACCAATCTCAGAGCCCATAAAGCAGCGGGGTCCGTCCCTGGACACAGTCCACCAGAGCTCTGGCACACTTACCAAACCATCTGTGAAACAGCACCTTCAATTCCAGCAGTACTGCATGAATATCTAATAGCAAACTCTCACGACTGTTGCTGCTGCATTCGTTTAGAGATCAGAAAATTACAGAATTAGTGTTATTTTGTGTGTGTGTGTGTGTGTGTGTGTGTGTGTGTGTGTGTGTGTGTGTGTTTGTGTTATATACAGTGTAAACCATCAACCATCTCATCTGTATCACACTTTCTTCTTAATTTGTGACCTTATGTCTTAAAGGGCCAGCATCATAAAATTGGTGTTAAATGTCTCCTGGTTAATGAAGCAGTACACCCTGGTGTGCTTCTTCCGACTTTTTTTTTTGCTTCCAGGACGACCATATCTCTTACAGTCCTGGTTAGATGGCCTTCATCTTTCAAAACAACAGCAGAGTAATGCATTTCTATCAATCAGTGTGTGTTTGAACAGTTTTGAAGCAGAACATTTGATGCAGTGTGTGAATGTACTTAAGCAACTTGTGCCTTTTGCTCTTAAATAAGCCATTTTCAGCTGTGCTTATTATAAAATAGCCGTTTGGTACCACAAAAAAAAATCATAGGTGTTTACAGACAGTTTATTTTAGCTACATTTAAATAAATTCATCAGCTGAATTTGTTTCATTTAAATGTAGCTAAAATAAATGCCTTGCAACCACTAACCTTAAAAACTTTATTAGATTCAATTAATATTTTTTTCAGTTTATAATTTCTTCACACATGAACAATTTCATGAAAAAGTATATGCAGAAATACGTTTCATAATGTAATTATGTATTTACAGTATTATTATCGTATTTTTTGTCAATTTTTGCTACATTGGTTGCATAAGAATAATCTGATTTCTTTGACAACATTCAAATGACTCTTACTCGTCTTTATAAGATTAATAAAGGTGTATATTCACGATTTGAATCCCATATGCTCAAACTTCTTGAGAAGCAGTTTAGCCAGCTGATTGATCTATCGATTAAGTTTTTGGTGGCAGTTCAGCGTCCCATAATGCCGTTGATCAATGATTTCCTTTCAGTGCTGATGTAATTAGAGGGGTTTAGGCCCCGTCGGGCTTCTCTGGGGCACAGAGGGGGCTGGAGTTTATTATTCAGGAGTTTTGAAGGGGATCGATAGGGGCTGGTGGATCTTCAGAGGTTTAGGGCTCTGTGGGGTGCAGAAGCCTTGGGGTACGACCGGCACGAGACGGCCCTCCAAACCTGACGCTTTTCCCTGCTCCCCTCACTCATGTAGATGATAGCCATTGACTACTAGAGGTTAAAATAAGTTTGTAACCCTCATCATATGATGCACTTTGATTTATGTTTGAATAGCTAGAATAGAAAGTTGATTTATTTATCAATTTATTTACAGAAATGAGTTTTTCAGGTAATGACTATACAGTCATTTAAATGAATGTTTGTGTGCTGTACGTGTTTTCTTCACTAGTACGGACAATCATGTTTGCTTATGAATGTTTATGCACGATGAGGTCCAGTATTTGAGATCAGTGCATGCAATGGATCAAGATTTCCAATAGACATGCAAGCAATATATTCATTTTTTATATATATATATATATATATATATATATATATATATATATATATATATATAATTGTATATGAAGTTGTATGATGTGATTCATATAAAAACCAAGTAATTTTTTGAGTGGGAAAAACTGAAGAGCCATCCATAAACCCATCTGTAGTCAGGTGTAAGTAGATTCATTCAGTCTTTACATTTGATGCTTGATTTTCTGCTGTCTTTCAGGATTTCAGCAGCAGTGGTAACACCATCATAAAATTTGCACACACTGAATTCTGATTGATCTTTTTTTTTTTTTGCAAAGATGGTTGCGTTGTGCGTTGGTTATTTTACACAGATGACAGAACACATATATCAAAAAACGATGGCAAAGCCAAATTCTTTTGGGCCATTTCAGTGACATGAAATCAAACCATCAAAACGTAATCTTATTAAAACCTTTAATGCTTTTCCTTTGCTGAACTGAAAGGCTGGTATCATTGAGCTGCTCATCCAGAATGCATAGACTTCATAGAAGATCTGTTGTCCTCTAATTCATACATTGGACAAAATCAACCAAGTGTTTTCATTGCATTTTTAGATGTACAGCTTTTCTTTCTTTCCTCCTCCCGCTCGTCACTGACCACAGACTAGTATGACAGTGGGTCTGATGGAGGTCCAACCAACCAATGGACCAATCCACACGTCCAGATCAAGCGTTTCAGCTCATTCCTGTTTATACTCCAGATCTTTTCTGAGAATCAGCGCTATAAAGGTCACCCTTTAATTTAAGGTCCGATTCTCACCATTAATTACCCATTAACCGGGACTTCTGCCACAGTAAAATTTCATTAAAATAAAAAGTTTCACACATCGATATGAAGCTGTTCATCGGCTCTAGCTAGCGAGATCTGGTCCCATGTTAAATACTCCTAGCAAAACCTAAAGTAAGTGTATAAGAAAACAAAAAGCCCAGTGAATTAGCCACCTGCGTACCTCTCCTCTCATCCGTTTAACACATCCTGAGCCAAGACAAAAGAAAACATGCACTTCAGCAAATAAACGGAGAGGGAATTGGTCTTAATTGCGCACAACAAACAATGGGGAGTCAGAGATGGGGGGTTGAGAGCGGAGCTCTTTTTAGGGTAGAGTTGTGTAACGCCCTGTGTAGGTGTGAGGAGGAAAGCTCAGCGGAGACGGGCTGAAGTGGGCGGCACAAACCAGCAGAACAAAAGGCCAGTGAGTTGGCACACGGAGGCGCCCAGCACAAAGCCTGCAACCAAACCGCACAGCTAATTGCCTTCATGCATTGTGAAAAGAGAGGCAAAGAAACAAAACAGGGATAAAGATTAATTTCATACTTCATCTTCCGCGCTTGAGAGAGAAGCCGTGAAAAGGTCTTACAAACTGAAAACACCAGGGGCGTTAAATAGCCTGAACATAAGGACCGGATTTGCAGCAATGAAGTTGTCGTACCTGTTAAGTACATTTATGTAGGACTGCGCAATTAATCTTAATAACCGAAAACCACAGCGCGGCTTAAAATAAAACCAAAATAAAGCTGAAGCTGCAGTCTAATTCATTAAAACATGCAGTGTTAATAGAGATAGAGGATATTTACACGGTCAGAAAAGCTGGATTTTTTTGTTATTTATACTACATATCACAAATAAAGGCAATAATCTGCAATAATGTGCATTACAAAACATGAAAAAATGGCCTTGTAAAATTATTAAACGGATTCCGCCTTATTGGAACAATAAAGTCCTGCCTTCACCTGCATTTTCAACTTTTTGATTGTTGAAAATAAATGTTTTTCTGATGTAATTTGAAAAAACAGGCAGAAAACTGCAGCAGGCAGATTGGAGACTGGCTCAGTCTGAGTATGAAACGCTTTGCCCTGTGCGCCACTGGAGCTGGTGAAAGTCGCCCGTGTTTTGTCGTGTTCACACGCTGGTGGGCGGAGTTAGTGGGAATAGCTAACAAGTGTTTGAGAGTGAAGCGCAGCACTGTGTTCAATTACAAACACTACAGTGTCTCTAGAGTCTCGATCATATCCCTCTTAGCTCGGGTCAGTTAAATGTTCAGGAAAAATGCAATGCGTGTTAATTGTCTTCCCATAGGGTTTATCAACAGAAGAGAACCTTTAAGAGCTTTAATGTCATACATTAGTGTTCGAAGTCTACAGTTGAGATATAAAGCAAAATCATTTTTGTTATTCTTCTTAAATATTAATTTTGTGTTATACAATAAAATATTCTAATCATAGCATTTAGCTAAACATTTTAAAAATAACAATAATAATACTTTATTATTATAAATATCCATATTGATGGTACAAAACTTGGGAAAAAATGTTGTGACCTGTAAACAAGCACAACAACCCAGATCTTTGGTTTGTAATCAGATTTTTTTGTTTTATTGTTTTTTTTATCCACACAATTGGCTTTTTCATCCATATTGCACAGCCCTATTTCCACTAAGTTTATTTAGTCTGTATTTATCTATATTAATGTTTTGTCCTGTACTTCTTAGATAAAGAGACAGATTTCCATTTTCTATTTCGACACTGCTAGGTGTCAGTATTTGAAGATTCGTCGTCACATCTTCAGGAACAACAACGAACTGAAAATCACTCGCTGCACTTTTAATTCATTTTCAGCGTTTCCAACTTTTTTTGTCTATTCATTCTTCTTTGCCGGAGAATGCCACCGGTTTCCCCTGAAGAGCGGAGTGTTTGGTGTGTCAGCTTTGACTGCTTTCTGTGTAATCAACAGGCGGCATTATCAAACATAACACTGCTTTAACCAGAGGACACTCTGCTTTCCCTCCACTTCTCTTTCTATTTTTACCCTCTCTCTCTCTCTCCGTCTCTCCTGTAGGGGAGCCGCTTGAGCTCTCAGTAGTGCACCGTTTGCTCCTCTCTTATGAGAGTCAGGATGAGGGAGGTTGAAATAATAGCCCTCAGCCAGAGACAAAGAGAACGAGCGAGGGACTGTGATGCTGAGTGAGACGGAGCGCGGTGATGGAGAGGAGGAGGAGGAGGATGCGGAGGGAGGCGCTGTTATTGTTGTTGCTGTTGATTTTGCTTTATTTTCTGATGGCTGCTCTAACGGCTCCTGACATGTTAGCTCTGCATTCAGCCCGTAGTGCCGCTTTCGCACACATTTTCTTTCATACATCACCCTTTCGCCTCAAATGTACTTTTTGGATGTTGAAGAGGTGGACGATCATCTGTCATTCTCGTCTGTCCGTGATTATTTTTCCCTCTTTCCCCAAAAATGTATGATTTCTTTTCTTTGGGCAGAGATGTTGGGAGCTGGCGGCCGGCGTTCGGAAGATAAAAGGCAGGGAATCGAGCAAAATTTCTGCCCTGCCGCTGAAAAGCTCCAGTGCTCTGACAAGTCTGTCAGGCCTCATTTAGCTTTAAACTGCCACGGTAAACTTCGGCTGCCATTCGTAATAAAAAGGGGCCGCGGTCTGACACTGATTTCAAGCCCTGTCAAAACCCTGCTGATAAGCTCAGTTTTCACGCTCGCTTTCAATCTCTTCCGCCTCGCTTTTTAGCTCTGATATAAACTGTGTAATTAAGCTCATTTCTCTTTTGATTGAACAAAGAGATAATAATTCAGATGGATTGGCTCAAAGGCCACACAAACAGATGTTGGGATGATCGGCCTCAGATGATTAGGTTTAAACTTGAAGATGGGTTTTGATGAGCTGCACTCGCGCGATGCAGAATGGCACAAACCAGCAGATGTTTTTTAATGAGTTACAAACGGTGTTGCTCGGGGCCGGAACGACTGGATGGGTGTCTGCTGAGTTTCTGCATTGTTGCCGTGTATTTTTGAGACTCCGCGATTGGAAACGTATCAGAGTAGGAACCTGAGCTTCACGCAGTTAACAAAACATAAAAAAAGGCAGCTGTGGTTGCCAGAACGACACCATAAAAATTTTACATTTCGATATTTTAGGTTTTACAAAGTGTGTTTGTCTCCTACTGAAATAAATAAATATAAAAGCTGCAAATAAGTCATTAACAACAATATGACAATTGAAATAATATGATGCACTTTAATTTAGCTACATTGGATATATAAAACCCTACTGTGTAACTGAAAGAAAAACCTAAGAAACACATCGTTAATTGCAAAGTGTTATATAGGTGCCACAATGGGAATGTTCATTTACTGTAAATTTTAAGATGACTTGTTCTCAGTCACTTTAGCTGTAAATGTAACTGTACATAAAATGACATGTCCATTGTATATATTACAGTTTTTTTCCACTGCATATAATTTAGCATATAACTTACTCTTTGCCTGTAATAAACAGCTTTTAGCAGAAGCAATTTCACACTCTTTTACCAGTAAAATTATTTTATTTTCATTCATTGCTAATGTATTGATGGTTTAGTGGGATTAGTTATTATTTTAACAAAATAAAAACAGCAAATATTTGTATAAAAAATATTGCAGTGTCATGTAAGTCCTGGAGCCCTTTTTTGTCATTCATGTTCTCACATAATATATTGCATAATTTAAACTGAAGCCTTTGGTCATGTGTTGCATTTATCAGAAAGGTTTGGTAGACAGCATTAATGAATGGATTTCCTCTGCTCTTGTAAGGTCTTCCCATCCATCCTAAAGCAGCTCAAATTGCTTGTCTTTCTTAACCATACACTATTGAGAAGACCACGTAAAGTCAGGTCATTTGTGAAATCCTCCAAACTCATCAAAACCACTCATATTATACCTGTAAAGACGAGCAGATCTCTCGCCGTCGTTTCGCTCATTAATTCTATCTTGATCTCAGCATTGCGCTCTCCACCTTTTTGTCCCTTAATTCCAGCAGCATCATTTTAATTTTAAAGCCAAAAGGGCAGGTTCCCCCCTGAAGGTGGAGAATATTCACCGTGCTGCAGATGTTCATGAATAATGTCCATCTCCACTCAGATGCAGAGTGTGGTGGGGAGGAGATGAATTACACGGAGGGGGAATCTGACAGCCTGTGCGGGGCTTTGTGATCATTCCAAAGTCCTAATAATCTCCCTCACCTTTCTCATCTCAGCCTAATGAAAGAGAATAGGCGATTGCACCCCGGGCGATGTTCCCCACGCCTAATGACTCCTCCAAAGGCAGAGCGACCACGGAAAAATGAACTCTGAATGAGCTTTGAATCGGCTTTGACAACCTGATAGATTTTGACACCAATTCTGTAACAAAACAGACGTAGCGCTAATTGATTATCAATATTTTAAGCAAAGCGATGAAAATAAGCATTAAAAGATGACAGGGAGAAGTGGAGTTGTCTATGGTGGGACTCTCTCTCTCTCTCTCCTTCAACAGGTTGTGATTTCACCTCCCTCAGCACGTGTCCTCCTCTTCTGATTTGCATCTCTCTGTGTATGTATAGCTCTTTAGTCTCGGTTCCCCGGAACGACAGCTTACCGAGCAACTTGACATGGCAATTAGTCTTTAATATAACAGAAAAGAGCCAGTTCCCAGCACCCCCATCTCTCCTGGGCTCAGGCGCTGGCGCTTGACTAAGCACGATCTCAGGGACCACCATGTTTGGGGCCTTTGTGCCAGGTGTTTGAGTGTTAGCCCCCTTCCAGCTGTGTCCCGCTGAGCCGTATACCATTTATTCTTTTTAAATGCCCAGTGTCCATCAACCTATCAGCAGACGTGGCTTGTGTTTCATGTCGAGTAGCTCTTTTCTGGCGCTCTTACACCGTCTGCTGGAGCGTAATCTGCCCTAATCGGATGCCATTATCGTGCATCTTCCAGAAAGTTGAGTTTCGCTGTGGATCCTGTCACTTTATTGCAGTGTTGCATCAACATGTTGATGGCATATTGTCAAGATGCTGAATCGGTTTACTTCAAGTGTTTTAGTCAGCATAAAACTGAAATCCTGATCTACATTACTGAATGGTGTGGAACTTTTGTGTAGAACTTTTGGTATAACTTTATCATCATGACATGCAGGGTGTACAGGCAATAATTTTACTTAAATTAAATTATAGAGGTACTTTTAGCTGTGAACCTGACCAAGTAAACCTATCCTCTTGTCAACAAATATTTGACAATATATGGGCTTGTTGGGCAGTGACATGTTAAGTTGCATCATTGTTTTGTGATGTTTAGAAGACATCACACCGGTTTGTTCTTCGTTTTTACTTGAAGTATACAACAATCTTAAATGTTTCAACTCTTAACAAATATCTTAACTACCATTTCATATATCAGTCTTTTGAATATAATAATTCCCCCTAAAATTAATTCATTAATTTGCTGAACTTTCTCACTCTCTGGCCATCCAAATCGTAGACAAGTTTGTTTGGAGAATGCTTCTGTCTAGAGTACAAATCCATCCAGTGTAGACACAAGAGCTTGAACAAGGAGTTTTGAAGCATGATTTAAAAAAGGATCTTCTTGATGTTGAACTAAGCAAATCTGCAGGAATGTGGCCTGAGAAAGCCAGGTTCCAAACTCCAAGGTTTCTGGCTGATTTTGAAGGAGTTACGGTTGATGAGCCTAACTGTAAGGTGAAATTGTGATTAAACAATGGGTTTGATGGAACCACAAGCAGTTCTGTCTTGGCAAGGTTGAGTTGAGGGTGATGGTCCTTCATCCAGCAAGAAATGTCTGTTAGACAAGCTGAGATGCGGATAATTGTCGGATAATCAGAATGAAATGAGAAGTAGATTTGCATATCATCAGCATAGCAGTGATTTGAAAAGTGTTTTTTCAGAAAGACTGAACCAAGTGTTGCCATGTAGACAGGGAAGAGAAGTGGTCCAAGAACAGAGCCCCGAGGAACCCCAGGAGCTAGATGTTGCAAGTTGAACACCTCTCCTCTCCAAGATACCCTGAATGACCTATCTAAGACTCAAACTACTGGAGTGGGATTCTTGAGATGCCCTTTGCCAATAGGGTTGACAGAAGGATCTGGTGGTTGACCGTGTCAAGCAGATCCAGCAAGATAAGTATTGATTTAGAAGTTGCTTTTAAGGTGGTCTGAGTTGAATGCCCTCTTCTGAAGCCTAACTGCTTGCTGTGCAGTTTTTTCTGCGTGAGAGAGGCAGAAACGTGGTTGAAAACTACTCATTTATGTCTTTTTGCACATAAAGAGAATAAAGAGAAACATGCCAGATAATTTGACATCTTAAAATCGAATCCTGTCATCAACAATTTCAAATCAAAATTTGGTCTCTTTGTATGTTTTGTTTGTCTCCCGCACCTTCTGATTTCTGATCCGACATACGACATTGTCATTTTGATTGACGTTTGGTCTGCATTCGTTGAGAATATGATCACAAGTCGGCTCAAAGCTCAGCCTCGGGTCAGAACAGGGAACATGAAGAGCTTTGCGCTTCCAACACAGATGAGTCTGTCTCACACTCGCATCCTTCAGTTAGACGGCAATCACCAGCTCCTCTTTAACCACTGTACTCCTTCCGCTATTAGAGGCTTCAAGCGATGTGTCCTCAGATCGAGTCTGAGTCTGAACTCATGGCAGATACCTTCAAAAGAGACAGACGGGCCTACGCACATTTCTCTCCAAACGCTCATGAATAAAACAAGCTTCATCAGGCAGAGTCTCATGTGGACATGATGAAAACTCTCAGACTGTTTTGTTTCTGCAACCAAATCTCCAGTATTTACTCTGCAAATTAAAGAAATCATCTCGAATTATTCTCAGAAAGATGCCGTCGGAACTTCAGGCGAAGTGCAGAAATGAGCCCACAGTAGTGTGGAGAAGCGTCTGGTGGAATATGCGGAAATGGAATATTTGATCAGCGCTCAGGGTTTGATTGTGATGTTTGTGCGCTCTCTTCCCTCTCCAGGGCCCGATTCAAAACAACACCACGCTATACACATGTAATTAATTAATTACTCTTGGTGATGGTGGTTCTCATATCTTCATCGCGCCTGTCTTCTCTTAGAAACGTGCGTGTTTTTGTCAGTGGCTGGAGAAGGGAAGAAGCAGGGCCTGGCCCGACCGCAGACATCTGATTATAGAGGCATTGATCTCTCACATCCAAAATAGAAATCCAGGCTTTTTTATGAATAATTGATCAAATTGATATGATAGCTCCCTTTCTAATTGTTTAGTTGTTAATATTTCATGGATATCATTTAAGTTTTACTCAAATGTGACACTGTTTGGTAAATATCCATTTAAGCAAAGTGCTTTTCTGTTTTGTTTTGCTCTTTGTTGTTCAGACTCAATGTACTGCTTTCACGAGCCCTGGTAAAATCGATTGTCGTTTCGCTCCACGATTGTAAAGAAATGCTAAATAACCTGACCGTTCTTTATATTTGTCATTGCACAAATTCAATTCCGCCAAAGTCTAGTTTCCTTGATGCGAATGGAGTCGTTTTAATTGTGATGCTCTCACAGGTTAGTTGGCATTAAATACCGTATAAACACTCAGACTTTTATCTGTATTTATTTTGCAGGCGTGTGTGAGTGTGTAGGTTGCTGGACTGAAGCCTCAGCTGTCTCTGTGTGTGTGTGTGTGTGTGTGTGTGTGTGAGAGAGAATGCGAGTGTAAAGTGAATTCCTGATTCAAAGGGACATTTTTCCAATTGTGGGGTGCTACAGCAAATATCATGTTTGTCGTTTGGCAAGCGGCTGATTTATCACATTTCCCTGAGCTCTGACATTCAGATTGCTTTTGATTGACGTGGACGCTCAGGACACACACGCTCATTTACAGATATTCATATTCTGTGAGCGTGTTGAGTTTGTGTAAGTGTGGGTGTTCATATACGACCGCCTGATTATTTGACTCCACACCAGTTCGCATTTAAAGAGACTACAGTAGTTCGTTTTTTTCCCCCCTTTCGTTTTCACTCTTTCTTTCTCATACTTTGTCACACACACACACACACACACACACACACACTGATTAAAGCGCAGTGATGTTGAGGTGCATGAGTGCACTAGATAAACAAGATCTCTCCCAAGGCTGTTCTAACATCCATGCGTTTCACTGAAATCTGTGAAATATGCTTGTTAAAGAACATTGTGTGCATTGTGTGAAATACTTGCTGAATTATATAGCATGAATGTAACATATTTTATTTAAAGAAAATGATGTAGGGAACAACAGTGCTAAAGGCCCGCTTAAAGAAAGAAAATAGGCTAAACACTGTGCATTAAACGTATAATTGCAGAAAAAATTAACTATATATTAATGTTGAAAATGAAAGAAACAATTGTAGGAGATCTACTAATAAATGTATATAAATTCATTAAAGATGGTTTGATTGTAAACATGGTGATTATCTCTAATATGGACACCCAACATAATGTGATATTTCCTGTCTGAATCTAACCATGTAAAATGCAAAAGTCAGCATTCTAATTATCATGTTAATTACTGTCCCGACAGCAGAGAGACACCATACTTTTGCATATTCTTTTTTTGTTCAAAACTTTAGCTTTAATTATCTTAAAATCATAAAACAGACCTTTGTCTCAAAATATATTTAACGATTCTCATTTGCTACTGAAATCTACAAACTTAAAAAAAAATATCAAACATCTTATCAACGAACCACAAAATCAACTTTCAGGGATCAGACAAATATACATGTGCGTCTTGAAAAGCGGGCGTTTTGGAAAGTGCTGTGCTACTTTTTTGTGCCACCTAGTGGAAGATAAAGATAAACTTAAGATAAAAACGATTTCAAAGGCTCCTTTAACCCCGTTGTTGTACCCTATGCATGCATGCAATCACACACACACACACACACACACACACACACATATATGTGTGATTTAATGCAATTCAGTTTTTTTTTTTTTTTTTTTTTTACTGCACTGATACTCTTTGGAAGTAAGAAAGCTAGTCTTCTGAAAACAGCTGAGCTGCTGTCTCTTACTACTAATACAGTCAGTCCCTCAATATCTCCCTCATAAACACACAAACAGAGAACCTGGGATGCTGTACACACCGTTCCAAGCCCTTTTGCTCATTTCTGAGCGGTATTCATTACGTAGTTTACATTAGAGCTGTGTTTAGTTGAATCAGTGCAGCAGTGATACTGTAAGATGGTGATTAATGCTGATTGGATTGAGCGGAGCAGATTTCTCCGGAGAGAGGCGCAGGTACGCTGCTACGGGTGCTTTTCCTGCTCCTCCGTGCCCTTCTCTCCTGCTCTGCAGCACTGTAGGAGATTACGGCCCGAGTAATTAATCACAGAGGATTATTACGACTGTTGTGTGGTGTTATTGAGAGGCCTGAGGCTGCAGAGGAGGATTCTGCACGGGTTTGGGATCGTTTGGTTTTAGGCTTTGTTTTAAGGAGGGAGACAATGCGAGTCTTGTGCATCCTTGGAGCATTCATGTCTTTTATCGACGTGAAATCCCTCTCACGCACGCTGCGGCGTTGTATGTGATACTGTATTGTTCCCGTGGATGTGTGCCGTATGTGGAGCATTCTGCAGTATTTGCGGTACCCCAGTAGAAATTAATTATTTGAAAAAAAAAAAAATTAAATATTAATGGATTAGATATTTCATAAAGATGTTATGATTCGCTTAAAACCAAATCATTAATTTATATAATAAAAAGCCAAATATAAATAAAGCAAGTATACTCCTAAATTTCAGCTAAAAAAATTATAAAAAAAAAATGTATTAAGAAAATGACAGCACACAATGTAGATACTTTAATTTTCAAAGTAATAAATAATTAAACATATTTGTATAATAATTCAATTTAGATAGTAGTTCGAAGCAATAATTTAAAATGATGTAGAAACTCAATATAATTTATTTTATAATAATCAAAAAAATTATTATGCAATAATAATTTAAAAAGAAATTCTGTCCCACACTTTCATGTCAGTACCGAAACACAAAATATGATGATTTTAGCTGTATCTATTCATTTTTGACCGGAGAGTGAGATTGCATCATGCATTTATGAATAGATTCCATCATTTTAAAGTATAGTGAATGTGCTCCAGAAAGTGGAAAATCCAGCGTCTAGATTTAGAGCTGTTAATATTATATGCAATTAAATAGACGTTTTGCCAGGCATTTGCTGGCTAATTTTATTTATTTATTCAGTTATTTCTTTATTGGACCTTAAAAATGTTACTTATCGAACAGTCTCTACTGAAGCAATCACTTGACTATTGAAATGCAAGTTTTAGTCGTGATGATTATTTTAGTGCAGACTAAGTTTAAAGAAATAAACATGATACAGTTTCACTTTACTGTAAATATACTGAAAAAACGAGCAGGTGTGTGTGTGTGTTCGTCCTTTTGAAATACTAGAACGTCTTTAATATGTCTTAAATAGAATTTTTTTTTTATTTTAGAATAATGTATGGTGTCTTAGTGATAAATAGTGGAAAGGTGAACATATAGCAGTATGAAAACTTTTATTTTAATTGGATATGTCATTAATAATTTTTTTCATGGGGGAAAAATATATGTCTAATATATGTGCATGTGTACATATATACATATATATATCTTTATTAATATAGCTCTATTTCTGTAGAATGGTCCACATACAGCCAGTCGTCCCGAGATAAAAGAGTTGAGAGTTAAGTTTATTCTGCTGTGTGTTCATTTTAATATTTGATGAGGCTAAAAGGTGAGTGGTGTTTCTAGATCAATATTTCATCGTTTCACACTTTTCTTTTTACTTCTTTTTACTATGATGTTGTGATTCAAGTGCGCTCGTATCGTTTTCCTGCCCTGAAGTTCTCAATCGCACTCCTTTCTTTGAATGCAAACTTCGCCAAACAAACCCGAGCGCATCAACACCTCGTACCCCGCAGCAGCTCCACACTCCCGGACGGATTTCACTTGAATTCAATATCCCAGCTCACATGTCCGCTTAATGTCGTTCCGGGAGCCGGTAACCTCCTTCGGTCTGCGGTGTTCTATCAATGAATTGCTGCTGTGTAGAGAGGGGCAGAAAGCAGCTTCTGCGGGTGGCTCTACGGCTGCGGATAAACCCGATAAAGCCGCAGCGCTTTATTCAATCTAAATGGCGGGCCCCTCGGAGCCCCCGTGTTCAACGCACCGGCACTCCATCAATCACTGATAATGGGCCCCGGCCATTTCTCTCCCATGTTTGCCTTATTGCATCGGATTCTAACGAGACATCGCTGCTAATCAGCCCACTGGATGAAGGAGGCGGATGGATTTGTTTCTGTGTGATCATTTCAATGAAACATAGTCCTGCATGCCTACATGACTCTAGGGGCCCCGAGCTGCAATTACACATATAATCACAATTGAATTTCAGCCGAGGCTCCATTATCCATCCTGCCAACCAAACTGGAATTAAGTGCAGATGAAGTGAAAGTCTTTAGCTTTCTGCTGCAGATATCTAATGCTTGGAAGAATCATCATCTTCGGCTCCTAGTGCACGGAGTCATGGACCAGCGGATGACACGGATAAATCTGGGGATCTGTTAAGAGAATTATCATATATTAGCCTTTATTATAAGCACGCAGCTCGCATAAGCTCTTTGGGATTGATTCTGATTGGCCGTCAGTGATTTTACAGTTCATTGATTCGCAAAAATAAAACAACTGGTGATTCCAACAGTGTCATTAAATAAATATCAGGCAATCAATGGGACGGCACATCTGATCAAAATAATGGGTTCACAACATACTGCATACTGATTATCAGAAACAAGTGTATGTCAGCTTACTCTACTAACCCTAAACCAACCCTAACAGTCTACAGTGAGAGTCAGTGGACATGGAGTTGCAAATGAATGAGAATTAGTTGACGTGTAGTTACGTGTTTGCTTCACATTTAAGCATTCAAGCATTTTCCAACACACTGTATCTGTTGACAGACATTTACAGAATTGTGGATGCATTCTGCCAAAATAAAATCTTCAGGCTTTTAACATTTTAAAATGGAAGAAGTCAAGACGTAAATATTGCTGACTTGTAGCGTATATAAAGTATATAAAGTTTTGGGGGTTTTTTTATAATTGTGAAATATAATTTTTTTTCTACTGTAGTTTGCAACATTATTATATACGCCTTCATTTTTTTAATTACAGTTAAAAACTAATAAGAATTCGAAGACTCTGCAAACTGGTTTCAGTAGCTGCAGTGTGAGATATATATATATATACCTGCGTATCTCTTGGCCGTTAACCAACATCATGGAGCCATGAAATGCTTTTAAATTATAGAAATATTAACACAGTAAATATTAAAGTGTGGGTATCCCTGCCTGAGAGGGTCACTGTAAAATCAATGCAGCATTGTTCTGGGCTTTCACTCTTCCTGCAATAAAACTGTTGTGTTCTGCAAGCAAAGCTCTGTTAATGCACCCATCCACAGAGCACCAGGGCTTGCCGAATGGTCAGATGAGTATGAAAGCCTTCACAATCACCAGGATTCAACCTGAGGGAGGTTTTGGGCCAAAGTGATGGTGTTATCCATCAACTCAAGCTGATTTGATGGGGCATGTTGGCGTTTCCTTGAAATCTTTGCCCGTTCGCATCTTTAATAAGTCGCACCGACTGCAGGGCCATCAGAGAAGAAGAATTAGAGGACACTTCTCACGCAGAGCAAAGCGCTCACATCTGATTTCCATTCACTGTCTGTTTGTGCTGGCGTGTGGAGTCAAACCACACCATTGAGAGGAGAGTTCATTTGAAGTGATTTGTTAAATTGGTTGTTGTTATTGTGAAATTGCTAGATAGAAACAGAGGGTTGTTGGACTGCAGCCTGCTGACCACATCCTGTCCACTCAAACGATCACATTATCCACTGGAATCTGGATTAAACGCGGCAAACTGTACAATTTGCTGCTCTTAATGACTGTGATTACCCTCCCCTCTCCTTTCACTTGAAAGTTGAAACTCATAGAAGGTAATGTTATGAGGGACTCAATTTTGCATGACTCCTCTCATCAGCGAGTGAAACAGCAATAAAGGCAAATTGCTCCTGGGAGACACGAACGCTTTAGAATAAATTACGTGCGGGAACAGAGGTGTAATTAATTTACAGGCTGTATTGATAGTCCCCCTTCACCGCTCACTATATGTCTTCATCTCGGCTAACGTCTTCATTATTTGGAGGGCAGGAGAGAAGCGAGTCAACACACTAAATGAATTGCCATAAGACTTGTACACAAACTGTTTCCAGCGAGTAAGGATTTCTCTCAGGCTTTTAATTAGCACGCTGAAAAATTATTTGATAAGTATGTGCTTAAGATGTGCAAACTGGGAGAAGTGTACATATGCAGAGAGACGTTAAAGCATAAAAGACTCCTTAATCGTATATTAAATGGTCTGTTTATGACTTATTGCTAATATTGCATTGTGATTTATTTCTTATTACAGCTAAAACCGATGAAGCGCTGAAAGCGAAGGAGAGCGTGAAAGAAGAAAAGACAGAGGAAGGTGAGCCTGACTACGATTTTTAACAAAAGAAATGCATGGAAGCCCGCTTTCACCTAGGAATTAAAAAAAAACGAATAAAAATGCTAAACACGCAATTCAGGGTTTTTCCTTGTTTTCTATTGACCGTTCTGAGAAAAGAAATCTGAGAATTGTGAGATAGGAACTCTTTTTTTAGGTCTTTGTGGAAAGACTTGAAGGGAATGGTTCCCTCACAAATTCCATTTTTGCATGTTTCTGCTGTGGAGGAAACGAAGTGCCATAATGAAATTATACACATTCTCATTGTGTATATGTCTGATCATACTTACCACTGTTTTTTGGCAGAATCCAGTCAATCGTGGATTTTGCAAAACGTCCGATGTCTATTGATTAAAATTACTAATACAGTATTGCGAGACCGCAGTGAATGTGAACACGTCTGCAAATCAACATATTAGAATGATTTCTGAAGGATCATGTGTAGAGTTGGGTATCGTTGGGGTTTTTCTGATACCGGTGACAAATCGATCATTTTAAAATGGTTCCGGTGCCTAAACAATACTTAATAACAAATAAACAAGTACAGTTTTCTCAAAAAAGGGCAGATTAGCCATTAGCACTAAAAACACACAATGTCTCCAGAGGGCCATGTATCTAGAGAATGAACTAAACTGTAAGCAGAAGCCTGTGGAACATATTTCCTGTGACAAAAGTTACATCAGATCATAAAAAGCGTCTGGTATTGTGGAGTAAAAAGGATATAATGATCAACAAGTTTAAAAATGTGAATAGCTTAGACATTTTCATTGAATCATGTTTATCTTAGCTAGTTAACAGAAGACTTCTTCTGCCGTCAGAGCAAGTCTAATTGTTCCTGGGATGCTCTTATGTCCCAAGTTTAAGTCGGAGTGTGAAAACAAAACACACACTCGCAATACTACAAAGATTTGTTGAGTTTGTCGTTCAGGCATGGCACAGAAATCCACGTTCTGATTCGGTGCCCAACCCTGGTCATGTGACACTGAAGACTGCAGTAATGATGCAATCAGTCACAGTCTAACAGATATTCACACAGAAAACATCCGTTTTAAATTGTAATAATATTTTAGATGATTACTGTTTTCACTATATTTTAATTAAATGAATGCAGCCTTGGTGAGCAGAAGAAACCTAATAGATTGATTTAAAAATCATGATGTTTCCAGACTTTTGACAAGTACAGTATATGTTCCATACAACCCAAGCTATTGAAATGTGTGTGTGTGCGTGTGTGTGTTTTTGTCTATTTTGTCTTGTTTTCAATGAGGACATTTCTGCATGATATTGGCATCACTCTGAAAATGTATTGATCTGAAGTAATAATTATAGAGAGGTGTGCTGTTAATGTTGCTTACATGGCCATCAGTTCATTAGAACTTGAAAATGAGCGTATGGTTTTATAAATTCAGTTAATCCCCAGCATTATTCCCTCATTATTCCCTTTTAACACCACCTCACCAATGTAGAAAAATAGTTACAGACACTCTTAGTCCTCCTGATCTAGTGACCGGTGTTGGGCAAGATAATTAGTTACAGTTACTAGTTACTTCTCACAAATAGTAACTGAGTTACATTATTATAAAAGTAACTAATTACCAGTAAACGTAACTATTCCGTTACTTTTTAAAAAAGAACATTTAAATATGTCAAATAACCTCCATGTCCCCAATATTAAATATGTTAAATAAATGAAATCAAATAAATAGATTTAATTATTATTATAAAACATTGTACACTAACCTACACTATTTTTATGTTTAATATGAGACACCAATGAAATTCAATATTATTATAAAGTCAACACTCTATGAACCTTGGCAATAAAATCATCATAGTATTTTTTTATAGCATTATAATATTACTTTGTTTATAATGTAGCATTGTAAGATGACAGAACTTCGTAATTAGACCATGACTAAGACATATTTGTCATATTGGACAATTATTGCACTAGGATTAATGAGCTGCTGGGTTCATGAATATTAATCACTTTGTCTGCGTCCTCTCAAAGTGATTTGCTGAAATCAAAACAGAGGCGACAATAGGTGAGCACCAGCCAATGAAGATTGTCGTTAGCGCATTAGCTCCGCCCACTTCCAGAGAAACCAATGGAGCTTATTTTGACAATAATCTCTTTCTTTCCGTGAGTCTTCACACTAGTTTACGGTGTGTTGAATACTGTGCATCCATTCAGATGAACTGAAAAATAAAACTTATAGGCCTAATTATATTCGCCTATAATAATTTATAGTAATGTCGTTTTTTAATGTCAGTAACGGTAACGTGCTGTACCGAGGGAAACGGTAATTCGTTTGATTACTTGTTATTGGAAAAAATAACGCCATTATTCCCATCACTGGAAGTCCCTCAGAAACCTCACTACAATCCAGCTGAAGTGTGCAAACGAGCAAAATCAGACTGAGATTTGTGACTAAAATATAGGAGCAGTACCCTATAAATCTCGTTCTTATCATTTTACTGAGGATTTCACACAACACACTTACTAATGGATCCCATCTACCATCTATCAAACAACAAAAAAGATTCTGGTGTTTAGTAGGACTGTGATTTTCAGTTTGGATTGAGAAGCTACCCCCTAAACAAAAGTCATCAGGCAAAACATTCATTGAGAAAATAGTACAAAAAAGTAGCTTTAGAAAGAAATCTTTTGATTTAACTAAATATTTCTTAAACAGTAACTTTTAAGGCTACAATGTGGCCATAAAATAGTTTTCAGAAGCTGCATTTGAAGTGGCATTTCTTTAGAGACACCATGAATGCATTCACACTGGACTGACTTTTTAATTTAAATTAATATTGAAATACAAAATATAAAAAAAAACCTAAATCTGCCGGTATGTGGCGGTAAGTCACTGCCTTAATAAGAGGTAAATCATTCAATCAATCAATCAATCTATTCAAACAGCTGATTCATTCAGAACCAAAGAAAGTGACTCTTTATGAATGAGTCACTGAATCATTGACTCACTTCATTTGTTAATGTTCATCCAGTAATGAAACACAGCTCTTTGTTTTCTGCAGTATGAGCAGGTTTTAATCTAACTTGAACTATGTTTTCGAAATTTGAAACGAGAACAGAATGGTCTGGCTTTAGATTTGTGAAGCTATACTTCAGAAAACAAACGGTAGACGGGCTGATGAGCACAAATGTACTCTCCGCCAGCAGGCGGCTTCAGTTTCCACCGTAAACAAAAACACCGTACCCATAACACTGAGGCGAGACAAAACGAAATATCATCGAAACTATTCGAAGGACAGGCAGTTCACCTCAGTTTTATCCTGATTCATTTAACACATGATTCGAGTCTTGACTCATGACAAAGAAAGTGACTCTCATTTAGTAACGAGATGCTGCTGTGTGTTGTTCCCACCCTGTTTATTGAATTGTTGTATCAATATCACATGAGAATAGTGATATGTGACATGGTTAAACTATAGAAATATAAGACAAAAACTCGTCTTTCATTTTAGTCCATATAACATTATTCTCCCAGACTGCATCACAAGTGTAACGTGTTATGTTCAACATAGTTCAAGAGGCCCATTAAATGTTTTCATAGTTAAATTGACGGCTCTCTGTTTGATGACAGCTGTATTTTGTTCAACTAAATTAATATTGTTTAGTTATCTTGTACAGTATTTTTTCTTTTCTTTGATTCAGATCAGTGCTGAATGTCTTTCAGTCGGTCGCTGCCTTGCACTTCGGTCTGTAACGGTTCTCTCTGACGCAGACCTGCATTCTGTCCGTATTCATGCAGATCATATATTTTAATGAGCCGTTTAACAGCGTTTAACCCGTATCATTAGAGCAGCTTGCTCTTTCACCGTGGAAAAGCGGAAGACTTTTTCTTAATTATGCTGTGTCGTGCGGGTCACCTTTACAGGTGTGTACCTCTCTGTGTGTGACCGTATTAGAAAATGATACCGCCATTAAACATTTAGATGGAATTCAACGCCCCTACACACACACACACACACACGCACACACTGCCCCCTGTATCCATTAATTTCTAATCTCAATATAACAAGCCGTGTTGTCATTCACAAGAGGTGCTGAACAAGCCCGTGTGTGCATGAGAGAAAATCACACAGTCAATAGGACAGAAGACGATCAATGGCCAACACGGGCCTGCGCTTAATCAGATATATTTGCTGAATTTGATTGAATCTCCTCTGTAAACTTAATTAGAGCCTTGATTTATTAAGGAACGTCTGGTCAGTGGTGCGTGAACGTGATAATTATTGCGTGGAATGGTTTGTTCATTAGGCTTTCCCATTTGTCAAGATTTAAATGACGTGAATTTTGGTGTATAGCACAACGATAAGCGCACATTCGAGAAAAAAAAAGGATCGCTTCTTAATATTTCTATTTTTGTCATTGCGGTGCCAGATTGACACACAGCTGTCTCACGCTTTGCTGTGTCAGATATAGATGGGTAAATCTAGAGGAAGGTAATCTCTTTAGAAATCAGAATGATTTGACCTGTGAGCTCAACAGTAGTATCTCCTGAAAGACTGTTGTTAAATATTTAGCGCTCTCCCGTCATGAATACAAATGCTGTGTAAATGAGGGTCTACAGGCGGTTGACCCTGGGACTGGAGCCTGCTGAGCGGGGCTCACGGCGGCCTAAATCATTTAATTGTCGTGACTTCAGCTCCTATTTAAAGGATCAGCTGGTGAACGACACTCTTCCCTGTCTCTTTTCTACATGGCGTTTGAGAACGACTCGGGTAGTCCACGGGGGAAACGCCGCATCGTATTATCTCTTGATCGATTCAGCAAACCAAGACCGAATTGGAGATTTTTGTTTTGCGCACCTTTTTTTTTTTACACAATGATTGCTTATGAAGGTTAGCACGTTACAGACCAGTGAGAAGAGTTCATAAATAGCTCTAGTATCTCATTAAGCTGGTCTTAGGCCGTGTCACGTTTAGCTGGTTTATCTGACAAAAATATTTTTGCGATTTGCTGAAGAACTCATAGGGAGCATAGTGTCTGCTTACAGGACAAGAGCATTCACTCATCTGATTCTTTTGATTCACTCATCTGATTCTTTTGGAAATGCAAAACATAAATGTGTGCTGGACGTGTGCGTTCACATACACTCTGTGATGATAAAAACCCACTACCAATGAGACATTTTAACCAAAGCATGTTTTGGCTTTCAAGACCTTAAAGAATCAAATCAATTTGTGGAAAATCCCCTTTAAGACATTCTTACTAGCTATTAGTTTGCAAACCAGCTCTTAGTCGAAATGCGAAGTACAACAGAAACAGGCTGAAAAATAAGACCTCTAAACCTCTAAAGGCCGAAGGTTAAAAGAGATATATTATTTTGACCTCATCTCGCAGGTGGAAGTCATCTTTGCAAGCCCAGTGTAACTGTAATATTTGAAGTGAAATGTGTCTGCGTATCTTTCTCTCATTTAAAGCAGCCATTCTCTATACTCCAGTGATTAGTTATGCCTGGCTTATAAGCAGTGAATCAGTATTGTAGACCCAGGGGAAATAAAATTGGCAGAAAATCAGAGTGAGAAGATTTAATTATCACTCTGAGACCTTTTCTGTCGACCGGCCCACTGAACCCAAAAAACCTAATCCGCCCGGACATCAGCGTCCTCCTTATAATTTGTTTCCCATGCAATCATATGCCAAGCAATTACTGTTTTATTGATTTTTTATCACTGCAAATTTAAAGTTGTTTTTTTTTTTGGTCTCTCTCTCTTTGATCAGCCTTGTTGGCTGATCCCTTCCTCCTTTTCTCTCGTGAGTTTAACCTAAAGAAAAAATCCAATCGTTTCTTCACCTGTATTGATGCTGAACGTTTAGGCATAATATGGCGGTGTCTGCAGCTGGAATATTTCTCCAAATGCCTCACATCCAGCTCACAAACAACTGTACGTGTCCGGTCAAAGTTGGATTCAAAGTCCTTCAAAGTTTCTGCACTGGATATTTAATGATAAGAAAACTTTGTGGACACTTTAATTGTATATATTTGTATATATGTTAAAAAGGAATGCTATGCAAACATAATATATTTTTGAATCATTATTTGGTCTTGCAGCAGGGAAGATAGACGTCTATTAATTAGCATTACCCCACAGTCCGTTTCATTGGGCTCTTTACTTCACTAATATCTACCAGTCATCATAAATATGATTGTCATTTACCATAAATAATACCACAATTGGGCATTATTAGCTTTTAGCACCTTCATCCCCGCTCACGTTTAAGCTCTGGCTCTTGGTTTATCTCGACTGGATGAGCCGTTCACTCGAGAACCGATGCATTCGAATCTACTTGATTCACGAGTGAATCGTTCGGTGCATTTTATGAGTCATGATCGTTCATCATCTCTTCAGTTTAAAATAATGAAGAACGATATGTTCTTTTTGAAATGTAGTGGAGTAAAAATTACAATATTATTTTCTGGAGTAAAAGTAAAAGGTCTCCCAGGGTAAGAAATACTTAATGCTACTTAATAATACTTGACTTACTGTGTTTGTTTGTTTGATTGTTCACACTTATTTTAATTTCTATGTTTGAGTAAAGGGTTCATATATGTAGTTAGAAGTGTGCTGGAGGTTTGACAGCTGTTTGTGTGTGTTGTGTTGAACATGTTCTCTTGGGAGGCTGGTGTTTTAGTGCAGGGAACTTTTTTCAGCGGCGAACCCCCCGGGGCATTTAACATTCTTCTGAGTAGCCCACTTAGACCGCAGTCACACACATTAAGGGACCGTAGTTTCCACCTTACATTGAAGCAAAATAGCAAAATGAAGTGACACTTGTAAAATTAAAACTAAAATGGCCAGCAGTTGAAGGTAAATGAGTGAGGCGTCATGTCATTCATTCATTCATTCATTCATTCAGTAAAGAGGCTGTAGTTATGAATTATTAATCACTGACTCTCCAAATCATTCAAAGCTGTAGATTCACGAAAAACACTGCTGTTGCTAGGCGACGCACAACAGTTCTGTTGCAGATTTCGTTGAACTGTTAATATTTTGTTGTAAAATATGACACAAAAAACGTACATACAAATCAGTGCCACAATTGCAATCGTTTGGATATTCAGTGAAAATTGCGTTCTTGCCGATATTTTGAACATGAAAATCAATAAATCGTGGAGGGTATCGTCAAAGGTTTCTTAAATCGATCTCAATCTACAGTCTGCTCTTTATGCTACTAACTGATGCAAAAGATGAGGTCATTTCAAGTCATCATTTACGGCACTGGAAGCGGCATTTTGCTTGTAAGAAATACATGATTAGTTTTAATGTTACTTTGAATTAAATGACTGCCAAAACTCAGCATTTTGTTCATGTTACCCCCATTTGAAGACCACCTTTTTTAGGGTATTGAGCATGAGGGTGGCCCAGCCAAACCACACACACACACACACACACACACACACACACTGTGTGGCCTCTCAGAGTGACTTTATTAAGCGGTGCTCATGAAGAGACTGTTAGATTGTCATATGCTGATATGTGAGAAGGTGTGTTGGCGTGTGTAATGTGAGAAAGTGTGTATGTGTTTATGTTGTGGGAAAGGGAGGAAATCCTCGGGGTGGAGTGTTGAGCGTTGCATGTGTGTGGTTGGGTCATTTGCACCTCATCAAGTCAGGACCGGTGGTCTCAGACACACACCGGGAACAGAGCCTCACTGATTGGGTGCCTGACGGGTCACTCTGTGGTCGATCGGTCCACCAATTGTCAGAGCTCCATCAATCAGTGTGACCAGAGAGCTGCACTCAGAAAGCCTATCATATGCTCTTATTATTATACACAGTATGTGTCGTTGCTGTATCTGTTGCAGACTTACTTCTACGGTAAAATATTGCATTAGCTGCTCTGTTTACATGTAAACACTATTGGTTCAGGACTCGGAGACGCATTCATTCACGTGTGTAGTGAGTTACAAATATACATTAATGCAATTGATTTATCTATTTATCTATTTATCTAAAATCTAATTTAGGAGACTTTCAAATAGGCTAAAATGTTAAATATCTATAATTACGAACAATAAATAAACACATTAATATTATAATGTATACATGACATGCTGGCCTTCTTTCATACTCAGTAAAAATATGGCATAAACACTTAATGTGTAGGTATGTTTGCAGAATGTTTTGTGCAGGCAATATAACAATATAATGAAATCAATCGGATGCGCTGGCGTGTTTTGTTCAAATCTCACAAACAATGAAGTCAGACTTTCTTATTTGCTCTCAATAAAGCGGAGTGCAGGGTTTTAAATACTCTGAGGTTATTTGCCCCAGACAGAGGTCACCGGGGCACTGTTCTTAATTAGCCAAATGAGTCTGCCCGCATTGTGGCAGTGACCTTCTCTGCAGTCAATTACGTGAAAACCAGCGTCTGACTTCCACTACAGCGCTGAGAAAGACTGCTGATCACACATATCTGTGAATCTGATGTGTTTGTCTGAGAATAAATGCAGCGGCGAGGCTTCGCTCTCATGAATGGAGAGGCTCTTAGTCTGCGTTTAAGTCTGATTACATCATTTGCGTTTTAAAGGCTAACTCCAATTACGTAATTAGCTGGTTGGGTGTTTCCTTAATTATCGAGATGTTTGACAGAGCCGCTGACCAGCAAAACCTGAGCATCCCGCCGTTGATGTTGCCTTGGCGTCTCTCTCAGAGCTCTGCTTCGTCGTTACGGCTCTTATTTGTGTTACGGCCCAGTTCTGACATCATGACGGGAACCTCGCAGATGATGTTTCCCATTTGCATCGACAAGAGCTGTAAATTATTTACACCAGTGAATGATTTTGCTGTAAATCATGGATCGGTCAGTTTGAGCAGTAACTAATGTTAACGCGCGGTATGCCATGAGGCAGCTTCCATCTGGGATTGTTTTCCTGTGCACTTTTACAGGTTTCTGCACAGTCCAGCGCGATACGATACGGACTGATGCGATGTGCGTTGTGTTCGTCTTGATCTTTCGGAGCATGCAACTGTAGTCTGATTGACAAGCGCGTTTGATGTCTGTTAGTCTGGCTTAAACTGGTGTTTACGTGACATTTCCACTTGATAAATTATTGCATTTGTCTGCATCAAATCAAACTTGCAAAGTGCATGTAAACCGGTGCTTCTCAACCTTTAAGGGCCCCGATGTTCACAACATTATTCACAGGCACCGGGACTTTTCTAGTTGTTTGTGATTTACTGGAGGAGGACTTTGGCAAATAGTTTTTACTCGCATTTTCTACCCTTGAAAACATTTTAGAGCTTGACAGAACTATAAGAAAATGTAAATAAGGAATTGGCATTTGGACACCATACTTGGCCATCGCTTCACTTGAAGAAGCGTACAAGATTTACTGATCTTTTATGTCATAAAGTCAGATGCACTTCACCATTTTACTGATACTGATATTTAGATCCCTTAACCCTATTTAAATAAACTATTTAAAAGTGAACCATTTGTGTCACGGATGGAGTTTTTGGTTCCTTTGACACAATCAGTATTACTGTACTATATAAATAATGGACTTGACTTGATAGAATATGTAAAGAATAGGCACAAATCTGTAGGAAAATGACATTTTAGCAACAATGCAGCATTAAAAGAACCTAACCTTCTTAAAAAAATATGTAGAAAATCCTTTATTCATTTAAAATGTAAAATGTGGATGTGCACAGTATTTAATGTGACGTACAGAACAACATTTAAAAGGGTGGTTGATTCTGATTAGTTTTACTATATCGCATTTTACTGTCTACAATAATCGCTGGAAATGTATTCATTCTGTGGTTTTACGTTGCTTTTTTTGGTGTATGATGGCGTAATTATTAGTATAAGCCTTACTGAGAACACCTTGTGTGTTCCACGGCAAGCGAAAAATATTAATTTTAAAGTTTTAAAGTTTAGAACAACAAAATGTTGTCATTTCATATCAAGTAAATGAGTAAACTATTTAATACATGTGAAAATAATGACAACTGAATGCAGTATAATCAAATCATTAATGCCATGATTTCAGGCTTAATAAAGATTCATGCACACTTTCACAAAAGTACTGTATTCGTAAATGGGTCACATTTAAGATGCAGTCAGTAATTATCGTGTAAGTAGATGTATGTTTGGTAGATCACGAGATGAGATGACATTGAGACCTCAGACATATACAGACCTCATATCCAGGAGCTCCTTGACAGAGAACCCTGAGAGAAGAAGATGAGATGTTTTCAGATTTATGGACCAGTTAATCAGTCAGTCACTGCGACGAAGACGGGAGGATAGACAGGCGTAATGAGCCAATCAGACGAGCTCTGAGCGTATGCCAAACAATCAGTGCTTTACATTTTATCATCACATATTGATCATATATTCGTCCGAGTTATTCTGTGAGATTCACTGCAGTATGCAGCATTGGAAAGCATTGGATAACACTTGATTATATGCTGCAAAATTATATTATTTTAGTTTTTTTTTCTGAAGAACAAAAAAATCATCCAATTTATCATCCCAACATTACTTTTTTTTTTAAATAAACATGCAATTTTAGGCCTATGGGATAAATGTTTTATTTATTTCTCAAATTTAGTTTCTAAGTTCCATTTTTGATTTATGCATCCAAAGCTGGCCACATTCATTGACTGCAGAAATCTAGGACCCTGTTTTACAAGGACCCTCTAAATGCTCTGCTAGATAATGCCGATTTAATGTACTCTTTGTATTAGGCAACAAACATCAAATATATCTCCGACAGCGGCTGTAATTCTTGCCGGAAGCTTCAGCCATCAATGATATTGATAAAACCTCCACAAACCAATAATGCTGCATATGCCTGATGACTTCACCCGCGTTCTGCAGGAAAAATAACAGTTTTTTTTTCTGCGTTTGTGTTACGGCGGTCTGCTGTGTTTAGTTGGGAGCAGGTTCTGGCTGATCGGAGCTCCATCTATGAGAGCGACCGTTCCTGAGGAGATCCTCTCTCCTAAAGCTAGATTCCAGAGCGATCTTCTCTCTTCCTCGCTCTCCGTCTCTCACATGCTGCTATGGACCCTCAGGGACATCGGCTAACATCAGCTCAGGATGGAGCAACTTGTAGATGACCCATATCAGATTGCTGGAGAAGCTTTTTATTTGGCCCGTTTGACCGAACATGTATCGGGTGCGTGTTACGAGATGCCGGCCCCGATCGCAAACTCTCTTTGTTCACCGAGATCTCATTTGTCAAGGCGGAGAGCCGAGAGGGTATTAGTTAGTTAGCAAATATTGACATGCCACTTTGGTCGGGTAACTATCAATTGAAATCAATGCTCCTAATAGCTGCTCATTACGCACTTGATGCATTTTCAGCGTTCGCATCAGCTTTGCATGTCAATGCAGTCCAAAACTATTCCTCGACCGGCAGCCCCACGTGTGTTTCGCTAGCCTTGCTAACTGATCTACACAGAATCAGATTAGCGCTCGTGATTAGATTCACTCGCATTTTGAAATACTCATAATAATCAAACTTTTTTTTTATCACATACACTCTCAATAGCAATAAGTCATACACAGTTTATTTAGTATCCCTAATTATTTTCGTGACACGAGGAGAACCAACTATTTATTTTTTAGCAAGCGTTTTATTTTGATTCAAATGAATTTTTTTCCAGTAAACTCACAAACCCCCTGCAGTTCCTTCACGAAGCCCAGTCTGGGAAACCTTGACATAATTTACTGCTAAATTCACTTTGTTGTTAATAACAACAAATAGAATATATTTTCGGTAACACTTTAGAATAGCTAACACTTGCTAAATATTAACCGCGACTTTTCCCTCAATAAATTCTTAATTATTAATAGTTAGCGCGGTAGTTGTTCAGTTTAGGTATTGGGATTATGCATGTAGAATAAGGTCATGCAGAATAAAGCATTAATAAATGGCTCATATTTTATTAATATGCACGTTACCATATTTTCTGTGCGTTTCGATACCAATATGGCACAATCTTATCCTGTTTAAACCGATGTGATTTAAAGTGATCAAAAATTAGTAGTAATGGACTACATCTTCCCAGCTCCCAGAGTCTTTTGGGTGGTGTTTTGTAGCTTGAACGAGGCGACTCTTAAATGTCTAGAGTGCATTGAAAAGAATTAAAGTCACTTTTTGCAGTCGCACGTTTAATTAAGTTAAAGCAGTGACCTTTCATCTAGGCCTCTGTTTGCGATGGAAATCACAAAGACCCCGCGTCTTCTCATCACGCACAAAGTGGAGCGGCGCTCGTCGGGAGAGGATCTTTATTTAGACACCAGATCTTCCTAGATAAATAAAGACAGTGTTAATGGAAGAGGGGCGAGTCGGATGCGTGTCAGGGGTTTGCCCAGATAAATCATTAGATGGAAGGTTATTGGAAATGCAGGGAGATAAAAGACTGAAGAAGCCAGTAATTGCCTTAAAGATCAGACTACAAAGCATTAGCCCGGCTTTTACAAGGCCAGTCGGCAACAAAAGAGTCGTAATTTATGAGCTCAGCGTAAAAGAATAGCATAATTGCATTAAAAATTAATGCTAATGAGGTCTAAAATGGGGAAGGTGGTTATTATGAAAGTTTGTATTCATCTTCTTTGGCCTGAATGATGGCTAGTGGCTTGATTAATGGCTTAATTTCTATCAATTAGCCGGGCCGAAAATAAATAAATAACTCTATCCACAGAGACGGGGCTAAATTGAGGATTGAATTACATATCTTAGGCCGATGCTGAGATGGAGGCCGGATTCCCAGTGGTTTACCATAGAGTAGGTCCTTGTGTGTTTAACATTTGGTTCGTGAATGAACGTAGAGCATTTGTTATATAGAGCCTCGAGTTGATTTACAGTAATTAAAAAACATTAATTAGAATAAGCTAGGATGACCAAAAAAACATTTTTTTTTTTTTTTTTTTTTTTTTTTTTTTTTTTTTTTGCAATTATTTTAATTAATCAGTTAATGTACTTGTTTTTATTTTATTTGTATTTATTTATTTATTTATGTTTTTTGGTTGTTTTTTTTTTTGTTGTTTTTTTATTTTTATACAAATACCCTCCACTTATGTATGATTTCAAGGCACGGAAAATTTTTATAATCAATTTATATATTGTAATTATAGCAAGCCATAAGATATTTTCTCCGGTAAAAACTAGGGTTTAAAAAAGTACTGAAAAAAGTGAATGATGGGGGCCTTGGAGTCAAAAAGGCTGAGAAGCAGTGAGGTGGATGATTTCTAACAAACACGTAAACACAGCTGTGCCAGCGCGCGTGAGAGGTTTTTCCATCTATTGTAGTGTAGTTTTCTCTCTCACACACACACACACACACACACACACACACACTCGTCTCAACGGACGTTTCATTCTCAATCAGTGCAGTGCCATCATTAGGTCTTGTTTTGCTTGCTCATGACATTCAAAAGCACCTTTGAATCCTGGCTGTTTGAGACCGACCACCTGATGATGGGCAGTTACTGCTTTAATTATTCCATCAGTGATGAGAGCCGGTGTAATTTTGCTCATGGAAGTAAGGCATTCAATTATGGGAATTAATCAGGCACGGCGAGTCTCGCTCACTTTGGGCGCCGGACCTTGAGTTGATGAACATCGCCCTCTGGTGGTTTCCTCTCGTCCTGCCTGCTGAAGAGATCTTTTAGTGTGACTTTAACCACCGCCAAGTGAAGAGAAACCGCTATCAAGAGAGAGCGTTAAGAGCATTTGATCTGATGTTTGTTTTTGCGCGCATTAATCTCCTGGTTTCTTATCGGTTTATTCACATCAAATCTACATTCGTTCATTTTTAACAATAAAGGAGTCCGTTTAGTGCCTAAGGATGACAGGGAAAGAGAAAACATGCTTCAGATGAGCAGAATCCGTCTCATCATATCTCTCTCTGTCTCTCTCTTTCTGTCTGTCTGTGGTTAAGACCGCTATAAGGCTCGTGTAATGCGGCGACAATGGACTCTAAATTAATTTTGTGGATAATGTGTCAATATTAAATGTCAACTTTGACCTGGCCTTGTGCTGATCGTGTCTGGCAGAGATGTCTCTCCGACAGCGCTATCGATTTTCTGCTATCTCCCCGGCACGGGCCCCTCTCTCAAAGTCCATTATTTTTGATTTTCCTATGAAATACATATCTTTCCTCACTGACATCTGACAAACAGCATATGGAAGTCATTTTATCTACCAATAATGTGTTTGTCAAAAAGTATGAGGCATTAATGGAATTCCGGGCCAAGGATAGGTTGTCACTGATATATCTGGGTGGGCTTGTGTGTTTGCGTCTGTGTATCAGTCATTAAGATGTACACACACACACACACACACACACAGGAGGAGTAATAAGTGTGTGATTGAGAGCCAGTGGACTGCTGTCATCTTAAGGACGCTCTGTAGACTCCTGGAGGATATTGCGCCTCCGTTTTGCCTCAAGTATGTGTATTTTTGAGAAGGCAAGCTGTTATCGGTGTGTATGGACACACGCCTGACATTGTTTGAGCTCGTTTTATTACAGGTTTGCTTCTCGGAGCATCACATCGTGAGACGTTTGCGTTTGATGGTGTGCGTCGCAGTCGCAAATCAGTGTTTATACGCATGTTACTTAGATATTCGTTAGAATGAGTCTCGTTTTCAGTCGTTCGCTAGGAAAGAATGACAGAGTTTTGCTCATAAGCCGTGTAAACGGTCGAAATCTGTGTGTGTGTGTGTGTGTGTGAGAGAGAGAGAGAGTGTGTTTCTGCTAACAGAGAGAAAACCAGAGCAAATATTCATTTATTCATTAAACGAGCAGAGCGAGAAGATGTGTTGTGACAGTTGCTCCCTGGCAGTTAATGGATTAAATTAATTCCTCTCATTAGCGCAGGGATCTGTGTGTGTGTGTGTGTGTGTGTGTGTGTGTGTGTTGCTTCGTGCCTAATAGTGTTTGTTTCTGAGCATTTTCATGCATATGTGTGGAGAGAGATTAAATTGTGGGTGAATTTGAGTATCAGTAATACATTGTGTTTTATGTTTTAGGACGTCTTCATTTAGCGCAGTCACACAAACAAGAGCGCTGATGTTGTGAATAACAGCACAGCCGTGGCTGGAGGTAATCACAGCTTGTAGTTCAATAAACAAGAAGTAACAAATATTATTTGGAGTAACAAATGTTAGACACAGCATTACAGGTTAGCCTGTTTATTTATGAAAATAGTACTGAGCGATATCACATTAGGTCTTGTGCAGAGTGAGGAAATATGCATATGAAGTAAACAGAAGATGATTATAAATGCATCGCAGAGCTGTTTTAAAACCTATATATGACTGGATTGATTATGGATTTCTAAACAGGTTTTGATGGTTCTAATAACTAGAAGTAACTACATGTCTGCTAACTATCAGTGATCACTGACGCTGTAAAGGTTTTATTGTCCATATTATATGCTCAACGACGGACAGCCAGTAGCGTGAATAACAAATCAACACAAAATATATTATTTGATGCATTTATCATGTAAAGATGCAGGGAATGTTAATCATGAACATATGTATCTGCAGAAACTGATTTGAATACAATATGCAACGAATATCACAATAAGGCTTTAAAACTCAATATTTATATCTGGTATAACAACATAAATGTTTCAAAAGTGGTTGTGAAGCGTGTCTGTGCTTTCTGATGTCTTCTCGTTGACCAGCATCCATTTCAGAAGAACTTCTCTTGAAGAACACCTACAGACTAGATAGCACACATTGTTGATTTTTACGCATCAACTGCTATTTTACCAAAAAAATTGCCAAATTTCTTTGGTTATTTTGAGTGATGCCAACAAGTTCATTTTTCCCCACCATTGATTCATACGTCTTATTCTTATGTCTTAATAAAAATCAAAAACTGAAATGAAAAAGCCAAATGCTAAAGCTTTCAGGCTACATCCGCTAACCGTAGTGCAGACTATTTATCTGTTCTGCCTTGTTTTCTGACTTTCACGTGAAGGCCACTTAACACAACAGAGGCCGGTCGACAAGCCTTTCTGTTCTCTCTCTCTTTCTGGTACTGTGTAGTGTGTATTCTTGCTGTTGTTTCGCTGGAGACAGGCTGAAGAGAAGTGTAATGGGATCGGGACACAACCAGCGTCCCAGGAGCACAGCTGCTTTAATGTGGCTCATGCACTTCAGACTCAACAGTATCCAGTAGATTGACGCTGTTACTCGCTAAGAGATGAATCAATCAGCATGATGTTTCTCTGTTTCTGTGGTTGTGACCGTCTGACCTGCCCCGCTGACCTCTCGCCTGTCCACTCACCGCTCTGTTTTTTGTTCCTCCAGAAGAGATGTCTCTCGCCGAGCAGGTGAGGAGGATAAAGGATATCGAGGCCATTGAGAGCGACTCCTTTGTTCCTCAGGCTTTCAAATCATCTCGGGATGGCACCAAGGTACATCTCTGCCTCTCTATTCTCTTTGCCTTCCTTCCCTCACATATATATTCTTTTATTTGATTTCTTTTCGCGGAGTAACTTTCCGTTTGTCTGCAAATGAAATGATTGCCATTATATCTGGTTTGGTCTGCGGCACCTGTCCGCTTCAGCTCGGGCTCCTGAAAAGCGTCCGGCCTTCGGTGGGCCGTCGCTCTCTCCAGAGAGCATTACTGAAGAGCATTCACATTCACCGCTCAAATCAGATTACTAACAAATGCTCACAGATCTCTGTGGTCTGAGACAAAAGGTGACAGTTGAAATGAGTCCGTATGATAGATTGCAGAAGAAGGACCGGGAGGCTGATCTCAGGGAACTGACGCTAGACCAGCACTTAACATCACTACGTTTATTTCTGAACGATGCATGAACAGCTCTATAGATGGAGCAGAAAAAGCATACACAGAAGACATTCTTTGGGCAAACATGAATGCATAGATTCGTGCTTGTTTGATTTTTCTTTCAGTCATTTCCATTCCATGCACACTCTTAAAGAAAGCCATGGAAGAATCTTTTTTTGTCTAAATGGTTGCATAAAGAACCTTGAAGAACCTTTCAGTTTCAGAAAAGGTTATCTGTGTTGAAAGAAGGTTCTTCAGATTACAAAAAAGTAAAAAGAGGTGGTTCTTTAAAGAGCCTTTGACTGCTTGGTTCTTCGTGGAACCAAAAATGCTTCGCTGTGAAGAGCCTTTTAAACACCTTTATTTGTTAGAATGTAATCGGATGAAAGCGCTCACTTAACCGAAAGACCTATAAAGGAGCACTGTTATGATTATACTGCCATCAGTCGCTTGTATTTAGAATTGCCCTCGACATCTCACTTTACATGGACAGTCACCTTGAAGTCGTCTACAGATAAGTGTTTGCTCAACTTTGCTGTGCTACAGGAATGAGTCATTATCAGGTGCTGACCTTCAGCCTTTTCAGCTGCACCCTCTAATGTCAGCTAAATGGGTCCATCAAATTATCTCTTGAGATAAAATAGTTCACTGAAATCACTTCCTTCCGGTCCAAAATGAGCTTTATTTCAATCTGAAACGAGGTGCAAAGATCACCCAATGTCTGCTACTTGCTAACGTCACGCAGATCAAAAACAGCAGCGAAAAGTCTGTTTAAATCAAAGACATAGTTCAGCTTTAAATAAAAGTTCCTGTCGTTACAAATGTGTTTCTTTCTTCTGCGGGATACAAAAGAAGATATTTTGAGGAATGGTGGTAAGCAAATGGTGAATATATCTTCCTTTATGTCACACAGAAAAAAAGAAAGTTTTTTGGGGGGTTTTTGGGTGAGCTATCCCTAACCAAACATCCTACACGAGCTAATCACAGTGTTCAGCATCGCAATACAGACAGGTGTGTTTCATTAAAGTCTGCAGGACACTCGAGCTGGAGCTTAATCACTTATTACTTATAAAGAAGAATGACCCTCGAGGATAAGATGAAGAATACAGAAAAGGAATGAGGCTTTTCTCTTTAATTAAAAAGCTCGTCATGCACAGTGGGATGTGGATGTTACGAATAAGGTGAATGTCTGGAAAGGTAGAAATAGCGATTTCTTAAGAGTTAAATAACTTTTTATTTGTAGGTGACTGGCGTTTCAGAGATCAAGAAAGAGGCAGAGACTATAAAAGAAGAAGTTGCCCTTTTGCCCACCTCCATCATGTACAATGACAGCAACGCCCTGGCTCACCCTAACGTAAGAGTTTTTGTGTATATCTACCTACTTGAACCAGATTTTGGAGACTTGTACCCAAATGTTATATCTGAGTTATTTTGGACCAAACCTCGTCTTGGAGACATCTCCATTTGTCGAAAAGAGGTAACAATTTATGCATATTACATATTCCGTGGTAGCCCATACTTAACTAATAAATAGCTAGGAGTTATATAGGCAAAACTTGTCGATAATGGTTAATAGTGAGAACTGGTTCCCAAACTAAAGCATCGATCAAACTTTTAAGGTCTTAGTATTAAAGTATTCTCTCTTTTAACAAACCATTAATTACAACTTTTGCCATCAAATAAACATAATTCAATATTGGGCAGGATTAGAGATGTAGAATATGCGCTTTATAAGAACTTTTGAATGGCTAATATGTAAATAATAGTCATGCTAACAAGCAACTAGTTAACAGTGAGAATCCTTCCCTATACTAAAGTGTTACTAAAGTATTTTTAATGGCAAAATTGTTGAATGTTCCTGTCCGGTTAGGAGGTTACAGCATTTCTAATTAGCTGTATATGAAGGAATAGAGGTCTATTGAATGTCCCTAGATAACAAAGTATGGTCCTTTTCTGATACTTTGGGGCCAAAGTTTCAATCAGCATGAGGAAAAGAGTTTGTAAATCAAACCAAATTGGAAAGTCCTCATGAAACACAAGGTAATCTCTCCACCTCGTGAACCATCTAATTCTTTCTAAGAAAAATAGTACACGTTATTCCCAAAATACATCTAATAAGACTCCGGCGTCGCGGGCCCAGCTTCCCAAAGTTACAGCGAAGCCTCCCGATCGATAATTGTCCCCTCCCAAGACTTACTTCCCCCACCCGTGTAAAAATTGCCTGTTTCTGAAGCCACACTTCTTGACAACCCACTCAGGGCCCTTCTTATGCACCCTCAGTAATATTGGCAGACAGAATTTCCTACGAAAGCGCGCTCCATCTCTCTCGCTCGGCAAACTGGGTTATGTGTGACTGATGCAGATGAGCTCGACAGGCTGATCTATTGCAGCAATATGCCCAAGGCGAGAGAGCCCTGATCACCAGTAATGATTCAATCATTTAGCCACCACCACTTACTGTATCTACTGTAATTTCAAACTCGTTAGCCGCGCTTCGCTAGGTGCGTTAGGAGTCGGAGGAGGCTCGTCGTCGTGTCGCGGAATCGCCTACGAGAGGGAAAAGCGGGCGACATGCACCCTCAGTCTATTAGCGCGACATGTGCACGTGTTTCCCAGGCAAACAGAGCCCGGGCGAACGCTACGGGCGGACCCTAACCCGATGTAAATGACACGCTTATAATGCTCGCACGCGGCGGGATGGAAGCGATCAGTCTTTCCAAAGCCTAGATTTGATTTGGTGCCTCTCGTGTTTTTTGGATGAAGGAAATGAGTGATGAGTGTTGGAGAAGAATCCGGAACTTCCAAACTTAAGGAACTCATAAGCACAACTAATGTGGGAATCACTCAAATTCTCCCTTTACGCTGACATCCGAATCAACCGCGCGTATTACCCTGTCTGATGTGTTTATGATGCAATACCATTTACACTTGCTCCAAATCTAATCGCGCCTGTGATTGTCCTATATTAAGCCAACCCAGACAATTAGAGAGCGGGCTTGGAATCCATTAGAAACCAATAGGAAAGATTTGTTTCAGAAGGGTTACTTGCGTTTCAGATCTATAACGTGGGGCCGTTAGTAGACCTCGTCCGAGCCCGGGCGTCCTCGAGTGGAGTAAACGAGGAGGGAATGTGAAATGGCGCACATGCAGACAGTCACAGATTTCCCGCTGTGGGCGCAGATCGTCTGATCTCAATAACAGCTCTGTAGGAGGACTCTGTAACGTTCACTTGCACGGCACAGGAATTCACCGCAGCGTTTGCTGTAATAATATCCAATGCATTTTGCATTTCTAATCCAATGTACTGTTCTTTCGGTTCTTAAAAAAAAGAAAGAAACGACATCCTCCGTATACTTCAGCCATTATATTTGTCTTCAGCTAAACAGCTAAGAATCATACCAAGATAAATTGAACTGAACTGATGCAGATTTCATCATTTAGTAAAGAAAGAGAAATCATTTGATCAAGTGGATTTAGAGCAAATGTGTATCATCCAAACTAATCATAACGGCACTGACAAATTTATATTTTCTGTTGTTCTGTCTAATGAAGACATCAGTCTTACAGCCTTCCCGTGTGTGTGTGTGTGTGTGTGTCTGTGTGTGTGTGTGTGTGTGTGTGTGTGTGTGTGTGTGTGTCTGTGTGTGTGTGTGTGTGTGTGTGTGTGTGTGTGTGTGTCTGTGTGTGTGTGTGTGTGTGTGTGTGTGTGTGTGTGTTTGTGTGTCTGTGTGTGTGTGTGTGTGTGTGTGTGTGTGTGTGTGTGTGTGTATGTATGTGTGTGTGGGCTGGCAATTGTTTAATGACATGAGTATTACAGAGGTATTCCAAATTTGAAGGTGCTTTATGAGGACTCTGCCAATATCCTCATAATTCAAAAGGTTTGAAAAACATACTAAATGCGGTGTTTTTGTTGTTTTTTATGCCCGTAGTTTCCTGTAAGGGGCGGGTTTAGGTGTAGGGCAATAGCACATACAGTTTTTACAGTATAAAAACCATTACGGCTATGGAGAGTCCCCATAAACCACAAATACTGACGTGTGTGTGTGTGTGTGTGTGTGTGTGTGTGTGTGTGTGACTAAAACATCAGTCAAATCATGTCCTGTATTCATACCAAAATCATCCACACCTGTAAGAGTAGAACACAGTAATTACTCTCAATAAGATGAAAATTAAAAGTCAATTTGTCTATTTGTTTTAAAAATATATACTCGCCAGGATTAAAAATAAACTGACAAATATGTCACACTTTTGTTTGGGGACCGGTTCTCAGCATTAACTATGACTCAGTAATAATTCAAACTCATATTAATAGACAGTAAGATAGTTAAGTTTAGTTATAGAGTGCATTAAGGATCTAAAATATGGTAATGCAGAATAAGCCATTAATATATGCTTTATAAGTACTAATATCCAGCCAGTATTCTAATACTGCATAGCATGCTTATGAGCAGCTAATTAACAATAAGAACTGATCCTTAAACTAAATCATAAATAGTATTATTTGTTATTTTAATGCGAGTTAGTTGTAAAATATAGTGGTTTAGAACAAGGCGTTAGTATGAGTGTTTTATAAGTACTTGTTAATAGTTAATGTTTCCTAATTGAAAGTGTTAGAAAATAACACAATATATTAAGAATGATATTTTCATTCCTCTGACAGAAAGTCGTCGATGGTGCAGACTTTTAGCTGTTCTGTAGTGACGGACACAGAAGTCAAGTTCTTAGGAAGTTGATTGTAACTCAGTAGTCTAAATGAATTGAAGTGAAGCGTCTCTCCTGCAGCTCTTCATGGATAAGGAGGAGGCGGAGAGGCTGTGGTTGAACAGACTGCTCTGTCTGCGTCAGGAGAGGCTCATGGGAAGTCCGGTGTCCTGAGCGGATCTCTAAGAGGAGCCACGGCGCCACCTGCTGCTTCCTGTGGGAAATATCCTTCAAAATCTTCAATCTTTGATCGTTTATTTGACTTTATACTGCCTGATAGTGTTTTTAGGAGTGACTGAGCAGACCACCTCCTCATCAACGGGAATGAATGTCGTATTTGGCGGGAATTGGGGTTTTGTTGTTTTTTCAAAATAAATGATTGTTGTACAACTATGTAGTCGCGGTTTTTATAGTAAAGAACAGCTGCGTGGAAGAAAAGATCCTAGTAAAGAAAATCTAAACCCTTAAAAGAGGTCTTAAGGTCCGAAATCGTTAGGAGTGTGACTTTTTAAAGGTTTAAGTTTCTTTAGCAGTGGAGAAAATGTGTGAGACGTGAAGGAAATGTGTTGCACACAATGAGTTAATAACACATGGTGGCTGACAGCGTAAATGTGTCATAGCTAGCAGCTAACATCAACCTTTTTGTCTTTTCCTCACTCAAGAGTTGGTCTCTGATTCGCTTTTAAGACTCTTAGAATGTTTTAAGCTAAATTAGGAGCCCTCTGAGAATACAGGCCTTACATATAATTACTTAAAGTACCTGAGATTTTAAAATAAGTGTTTTTATAATTAACATAACATAACATGCACAGAGTAAATCATATAATAACACAGAAGCAGTGTTGAAGGTCCCGTGACGTACACCTTTTAGGTCTTTGATGTCCTTAAGAAGATATATTTGTGGTGTAAGTAACAGAAACAATCTCAATATGTTTTTACGGCTTGCTTTCTCAGGAGCTCCGTCAAAAACAGGTCGATTTCGGCCGGTCTAATTACTATTCATGAGCTTCTCTTCTGATTGGCCTGTTTTTGTCTGAGTGACGCACGACAGGGCCAATCAAATGTAACGATGTCACTATTATGTCACAGCTCTATCTAGAAGCAAAACAAAGAAAAATTGAGGCGGCTCTTTTAAAAAAAAAACACAGATTGGGCTACATAAGGATCTTAAAATATCACCTTCTTGTGATGTTGGGTGCCAGAATCCACGTAATACAGCCTGAGATTAGAAATACACCTGAGAAAGACACAAGGACAGCTGTGGTAAAACACTAATTAAAAGAACATAAAGGATTGTCTTTTGTTGTTATGTGCGCGTCTAAAGTTTTATTGCCATTTATGAAATGATGTCTGTGTGCATGTGTGTTAAACAACAAACTGCTGATTTATGTATAATCATGTGTTATTGTATATTCATTGTTGTGACTAGCTGGAATAATAACATTGCTGTAAAAATAGTTTCCTGTTGAAATGACCAGTTCAGATGATCTGGTTTTATCTGTTAAATTCTCTCGGTGAGCAAAGCAGAGAAAGAGGAGGTAACCTTTCCCCGTGTGACGACATAAAGACTCCAGATTTATCGTCTGAGCTTTGATTTTCTCAAAGATGAAGCAGAATATAGAGAGTGTTTTACACCTATCACCATTTCTAGTCACTGGGGACCACAGGCAGGCTACGAGAACTCATATTAATGTTAAAAACCTCATAAAGTGATATTTTCACGAACAGCTTCACACGTTACCAACCAGTCTGACTGGTTTGATGTTTTAGTTTTGTTTGAATTACGCTGAGGTCAGTGTTTGCTTTAGTTAGGGTCTTGACCTTTGACCCCTGTGATGTATGAGAAGCCGAGAGATCAGTGCTGGACATTGAGATAATCAAGAGCTGGCCTGGTTACATCCTAAACAACTTCTTATCATTTTGTTTATATTTTACATTAATTAATCCTGTGACACTAAAGCATGCAAGAAAAGTGTTTCTGTGACTGACTTTAAAATATCTATAACATATATAAATATCAGAACTCCACAATTATTTAGACACACGCAGACATCAGGAAGCAGCATATGACTCTCATCAATGGTGACAAAATGCTTCACACTGCAATGCATGCTGGGTAACACCATAGTAGAAACTCCCATCATGCACTGGATTTTTTCCTCTCAGTATTGACACATTATGACGATATTTGCTCATTTTATTTTCTTTAATAGTCAACTGTAGCTAAAAAGCAACTAAAGAGAAAAATACTAAAGTCAGACAGTTTTGAACCAAAAAAGTTCATGTATCAAAGTAATGTACGCAATCTACGACACAGGTCAGCAGTAATGTGCAAGTAATCTAAAAGTAGCCTCATATGTCACCTAGAGCATGTACTCATTTTTGTCATGAGGTTTGCTTGTGGCCACATGAATGTTTTTATATTCAAGAAATACAAAATAAGTCTTCATTGCAAGAATATGAACTTCTCACTTCTTGTGGAGTTCCTTCTGTGCCTTTGGTTTAGCGTGACAGTGAGGAGCTATCCTCATCAGCTTCCCGCTCTGCTAGCATCGCCTAGCATACAGAGAGATGGTGGAGCTGTCTCATGGGAGCCCTACTGTCTTTTTCAGGGCTCCAGATGAATCTTCTCGTTGAGCTTTCCTCTTTTGGGGTGGTTTTAACATCAGAGTCAGACGCAGCCGTGCTTTCCGAGGCGGCAGCACACATCAAGCTCGAGTGGAAGCCTCTTGCCCGTCCAGAATGTTTGTAGCTGGACTGGTTTCTCGAAGATGGGCGCTTAGCCACAAAACGGTGGAAGGCAGCCATTTCACTGCCTCCTCTGTCTCACAGTTCTCTACAGCAAGGTCCGCTCAGACCTTTCCTGCTGCAATCTGAAGGAATTGTCCTCATCTCCTACCTAAAGAGTCTGTGTGTCCAATGAAAACAAAAGAGGTTAATGGCCAGCTCAAATTACATCAGAATTAGTTGTTTCCTGGAAAATCATCATACTGCTCAATCTATGACACAAGAAAGGTGAATTAAGATGTTGAACTGGATTAAAACAAACTCTCACCAATGAGAGCGGATGCTAACTGATCCGGCAGACCGTGAACCGGCCTTTTCTTTGGTCACAGCCATACGTCCAGAGGACTACCTCAGTGTGCAAAGTCCAGTTTTTGTTCTGCTCACATGTGACTGGAGCTCTGAACTGAGACCCTCAGTGTCATTGGACATAACGTCTCTGCTCCCTCCATCAGGGAATAAGGGTTATATCAGTATTCCAGGGATTAGCACGCACTAGGTCACTGATTCTCTATCAGGGGGCCAGTTTAAAAATGACAAAGAATTCCTGATAAAATGCCAATCCAGAGTGAACCACTAGGTGAGGATGTTGCTCCACAAATGTGACCACAGAGAGATCAGAGAGATGTAAAGAGTTATTGTTGAGTGAGTCATATTGAGCACATATATTCACCTTGTTCTCAAAGCATTCTCTAAAGAGGCTTTAAGTTAATTATTAATATGGTGTAAAAAAAAAAATTGTGTTTTAATGATGCTTTGAGATGTCATGCTGAGTATGAAAGCTGACACCTACAGACATCAAGAACGTATGTATCTCAACAACGGTGACAAACAGCAGATTCAGACAAACAAATTCATTTATTCATGCAGCGATGCATGATGGGAGCCTTTGGTGAGTTTTGATTGGCTGCGACATGCTTTTTTTGATGGTCACCGTTGTTGTGATTCTCAAGCTCATTCTTGATGTCCGTGTGCCGTTTAAAGACAATTAAAGTTTCTGAACAAAGTTCTTTTGACAGAAGTTTTGGACATGTGTATGTCTGATGTTGTTGATGTAACCAATGATCAAGTCCTAGCCATTTCATTCAGATCACTACATGATGGTCATATGAAAATGTAATCATCTCCACGTGATAGCTTCTGCTCTGGTGGTTATAATTCAGTTATAGCAGCCAAATATCATGTAATGCTATGAAGTCAAGGGTCAAGAGCCCAACTAAAGTAAACACTGAGCACTGTAATGGTAACTTATCTTCTTCTTTGGTGATTCTGCTTGTTAACATCAGTTGTCTTCAATAATGGACACTCGATGAATGTCTTAATTACCTCGTCAGTGTTCATTTTATCACACACACACACCCAGCGGTGTTAGTTTTGTGCTGTGTAAGCAGCGAGCTCTCAACCGTCTGTTAAAAAAGACTCTAAACCTGGGAGTCCTGGAGATAACAGCTGTAACGTTCACAAAGGTTTCCAGAGCAAACAGGAACACAATGTGCCTTTAGGCCTTTTTATCGTCCTGCAGACAAAGACAGTGTCATCTGCTCCCTGTCAGATATTAACATCGCTGAGAAGAGGAAACAGATACTCTGAACTTAGCTGTTTTTAACATTCAGTTAGGAACGAATCATTTCAAACGAAGGAGCTCCTTCATACAACACTCTTATGACCGGATCTCTCTTTCCCTGGAGACTTCTTATCTCAAGAGCATCTTGGCATTGTGTTTTATTTCTAATTATTATTTTCTAATGTCTTGTAACTGATACACATAACACTAAAGGGCTTATCTCTTGCGAGCACCTTTGGATCATGGACACAGGTTAGATCTTCTTATCTCTAAGGTCTTAAACGTCTCAGTGCTGTTCTAAAGGAAACGGCTCTGTCTGGTCACGTCTGCTTTGTCTCTATCACTCAAACCAGACGACACAATCACTAATGAGCAGTGTTTTCTTCATGAAGGCTATATCTACGTCACCACTCTGTTGGCGGTGTTTTTGAAAAGTTTAGAATTAATGCAGCAATTCATAAAAACGCACCTAAAAAAGTAAATTAAAAGTTTGGTTTTGTTCATTGGTTTGCTGTTTTTTCTTTGTTTGAACAAAGCTGTCATGTTTCTGTTTCCTGTCGTTTTGCTGTATGGTGATTAAAAGAGAGAAAGAAAGAATACATTAGCAGCAGTATAGAGTCTTATCAGACACCCGAGAGTATCAGCTCCAAAGACCCCACCCGTGTGTGTGTGTGTGTGTGTGTGTGTGTGTGTGTGTGTGTGTGTGTGTGTGTGTGTGTGTGTGTTGTGTGTGTGTGTGTGAGTGTGTGTGTGTGTGTGTGTGTGTGTGTGTGTGTGTGTGTGTGTGTGTGTGTGTGTGTGTGTGTGTGTGTGTGTGTGTGTGTGTGTGTGTGTGTGTGTGTGTGTGTGTGTGTGTGTGTGTGTGTGTGTGTGTGTGTGTGTGTCTGTGTGTGTGTGTGTGTGTGTGTGTGTGTGTGTGTGTGTGTGTGTGTGTGTGTGTGTGTGTGTGTGTGTGTGTGTGTGTGTGTGTGTGTGGATAGATAGATAGACAGAAAATGTATAAATAGTTTTTGTAGCAAAAATGCCTTAAATTTATCAAAGTGATGATAAAGACATTTGTCATTTTACAAACATTTGCATTTCATATAAATGCAGTTCTTCTCAACTTTCTATTCATCAAAGAATCCTGAAAAAGTTCTGTTCAGCATCATCTTAATAATAACTGTTTTTTTTAAGCAGCACATCAGACTCGTTTCTGAAGGAGAGTGTGATTGATGTTAAAAGGTATACCTCTGAAATCACAATAAATGACATTTTAAACATTCATTTAGAAATTCAACTTTTTATTGCACTGCTGGACATTAAACAGTAATAAGGATTTGATTGTATAGCACACTACAAACTTCCTATTCTGTAATAAAAGCGGTGTTAATCAGCGCCGAGTTGCTCGTGAGCTTTCTTTATTATCTGGAGATGATCTTCTCCGGGATAAGGCGCAGCCGGGATGTGAAACAACGCCTTAAATCAACCGACACGTTTCTTTAATAATCTTTTTAACGTAGTTCGTTGTTGTTTGAGATCAAGCCGGATAACGCGATGTCCCAGCGCTCAAAAGCGACGCGCATGAGCGAGCGCAGAGACGTCACGCCGCGCGGGCACGTCCGGAGAGTCGGGAGCGGCGCGAGAGCGCGGAGTTTCACTTCGCTCCGGAGAAACCGGTCGGCCGGGAACGCCCGAGCTCCACTTTCAGTTTCGTTATCATCTGTACAGCCGCCCTGAAGCCACGGGTTCGTATGGCACGAGCTCCCGCGCGCTGTCCCGTTACGAGTCCGATCGCGAGCGCTTCCTGTGAACTCGGCTCGGATTTTGGCGACGCATGCGGGCTGTTTTTGACATTTAAGCGATGAAGTGTGTGCTGCGCGTTTTCTTGACGGCCGTCATCGCCCTTCAGCAGGCCGACTGTCTCAAGAGGACCTACTACATGGCCATTAGAGAAGAAGACTGGGATTACGCACCGAGCGGCAGAAACCTGATCAATAACCGAAGCGTTGAGCAAGACGAGTAAGTTCAGTTACAGTCACGAGAAAATACGCACAATAAAAGTAACTAATATGACTGCATTTAGCCTGTTGTAACAGGCTGGGTAAATGATTAAAAAAACGCATCTTCTTTTTATTTTTCTGTGGATAAAGCTTCTTGTAGTTGCATGGTGATGTGATGTAAAACTCTTTTCTCTCTCTCTAAACGCCTTGCTTTAACAGACACGCGTCGGGTTTTCTGTCGAGCGGCTCGACCCGGATAGGGAGTGTGTACAAAAAGGCTTTATACAGACAGTACACAGATGAGTCCTACTCCTCAGAGGTCCCTAAACCCGCCTGGCTCGGCTTCCTCGGGCCCGTGCTGCGCGCGGAGGTCGGAGACGTCGTAGAGGTGCACCTGAAGAACTTCGCGAGCAGGTCTTACTCTCTTCATCCTCACGGGGTCTTCTATCAGAAGGACTCGGAAGGTCGGGCATGCCTTATCTTTCAGCTCTTTCCTTCTGTTCATTTTGCTGACTGTTTGTCTTCGGGTTGCAGCTGACACACATCCCACAAATCAATAACAGAGCAGTGTCTTAAAGCAGCTGGTTTCAGAGCGGATCAAAGGGCAATGCAACAATTACTTAATGAACTATAGAATGTGCATATATATATATATATATACACACACATAACTAAGATTGTTTTAAACATACTGTATGTTTGCATGTCTGTCTTTCATAAATGTACATTATGGTTGGATACAAAACATAGTTTCAACTTGAAATGTGACTCGTATTCAGAAAATGAAACAGGTTAGACACTGTGTAATTGTTCATATCAAAGTCCCCGTTGTTAAGTAAACGCTTCTCAGTGCCGTGTTTCGGCACGTACTATTGAAGAAGTGAGGAAATCGCTGATGGAAAAAAAACAAGAACAGAAACGAGAGAACCACAAAACACAGCTGTCTCACAACCGCAGTCTGAAAAAGAAATCAACTGAAAATCTTTAGATCTCTTTAGATCTCAGTAGAAGATGACTAAACATCTCCACAAACAGCACCAGGGTGTTTCCCAGAAGCAACTATTGTATGAATGTTTTCTGGAAAGCAACCCAGATCGTCTTTACTTCTGGAAGACGTCTACAGAAGCTGAGAATTACAGGTTTAGAGGTTAAAATGAAAAAAATTACATAATCGTAATCGTCTACTTCACTGATGACAAAATAGAGTCTAATCTCTGATTAAATGGGACATGCGTTATTTTGGCATTATCAGTAGAATCCAACAGCATTGCCAGATACAAAGAACATACAAAGAAAAGCCCCGCGCTTCAAAATAAAGCAGTTTATGGTGAACTTTAGAACATTACGAAGGTGGGTCTGTAAGGTGAATCAAAGCAGGAAAGCCTATCCTCGTTCAACGGGCCACAGTTGTGTGTTTTGTTTTCTTTTTCCCTTTGTGTTTCTTTCCTCCAGTGATCCTGCTCACAGCAGGTGTTCATCATAACTTCTCAACCGCCACGTCATTATCTCCGACGTAAACACTGTGAACGATTACATAAATCTTTCCTGTTTCGTTCACGCCTGACCAGGTGCTGCGTACGAGTCACATATGTTCACTAACTTGTGCTAAAACTATGTAATCCTATTCGAAAAATTGATAGCATTTAATTTTTTTACTGCAAATATTTCCCAAAAGTTCTAAAAAGTCAGATGTTTATTGAATTTTATACTAAAAGAGTAAGAAAAACCCAGCGGTCATGTAGTGTGTCTCCTTTAAAGTCCTAGATTTGTTGCAATTTGTCAAATTGTGAGACGAGTCCTTGAACAGATGAGATCGAACAAGCTCCTCTGCTCTGTTTTAGGAGCTCTGTATCCAGACGGCACCACCGGTGCTGATAAGAGAGATGATGCTGTGGCTCCAGGTGAGAGCTACACCTACACCTGGCTGGTCAAACCAGAGTACGCTCCTACTGAAGACGACGCCAGCTGTCTCACCTGGATTTACCATTCACATGGAGATGCACCAAGAGACATTGCATCAGGGCTGATAGGAGCTCTGCTCACCTGCAAAAAAGGTAAACCCTAATCATCTGAAGCTATTTAGGTTACGTGCAAACAGAAGACAGCGCAGTATCTCACAGCTCCAAGTCTGGTTATATTTATTTCCTAATATCTTATACTTCTCAAGGCACTCTGGACGCGAGTCAGAAGCGCTCCGACGGGGTTGAAGATTTCATTTTGATGTTCAGCGTGGTGGACGAGAACTTGAGCTGGTACTTGGAGGAGAATATTGAAAAGTTCTGCAACGATCCAGATGAAACCAAAAAACTTATGGAAACCGTGGACGAGGAGTTCAGAGAGTCCAACCTCATGCACTGTACGTCTCAGGATTTATCAGTCTTTAACTTCATCCAGACATAAAAGCTGGTTGCTGCTCCTTGTGTTTTAATTAGGAATGTTCTATTTGTTTAAACTAACGTTTTTTTATTTAAATCTTCTTCTAACCATTTATATGAATATGTTTTATACCAATATCGCTCTGTAGCACTTCTTACTTCTTAAAGCGTATCTTTAGTATTGCAGTTATTAACTTTGTGTTTGGGGCTGATTGCTGAGCACCTGGGCTTTGGCACGCTCTACCATCACAGGTCAATATCTGTAAGCAACGGTAATCGGTTTTACGAAAGCAAAGCCATACATTCCCATGCTGTTATTTTTATCTGATGTTTTGCATACACTGATGGAAAGTACCTTCTATTATCTGTTCCACTTTGAAACAAAGCCATTCAGAAAAGTTTAGTTATGCTTTTGATTTATCTCTGCAAGTACAAACACAGCAGTTTGTGGTTTCACTTTCTAAGCCTGATGCTTTGTTACCTAAATGAAGAATAGACTGAATTATTGTGTTTAATTTGTATATGTTTAGTTAAAATGCTCATATCGTTTGATCATTTATCTCTCAGTGTCCCTCGTTCAGTTTGTTTCTCTCTTTTTCCCATTAGCTATCAACGGCTATGTTTTTGGGAACTTGCCTGACCTGAAGGTGTGTGTGGGACATACGGTGTCTTGGCATCTCTTCGGGATCGGGAATGAGGTGGACATTCATTCGGCTTATTTCCACGGGCACACACTCATTGATCGCATGCACCGTACAGACGTGCTTAGTCTGTTTCCCGCCACCTTTGTCACCGCCACCATGATCCCCAGAACGGAAGGAAAATGGTTGTTAAGCTGCCAAGTCAACGATCACGTGAAAGGTAGTAACTGATCTGTCTTTCGGTCTTCTTTGATGCCTTGTTTTTTTGTCTCTAATCGGTGTGTGATCACTTTCAGTTTTGGTTTCTTATAGGGTTCATGTCGTAAGCTCCTTTTAATTCGTACACTGAAAAATAAAATCCATCATAATGTGATACTAGCAATTTAAATCCATAAATATGACTACTTTAGCTTCATTTTCAGAGCTTCAGCTTCATCAGTAAAGAGGGCTGATTAACTCAGCACTGCTTATATTTTTCGTTTACTTTTCTTGAGTTTACTTGAGGGAAGCCGGTACATGTATGACATCTGAATCGCTCTCTGTTCCTGTGAGCAGCAGGTATGCAGAGTTTCTATGAGGTCTCGGCCTGTGGGAACTCGGCCTCTTCAGCAGAAGCCTCTGGAAAAGAGAGGCATTTCTACATCGCTGCTGAGGAGGTGGTTTGGGATTACGCTCCCTCAGGGATGAACAACATGATGAACAAACCGCTTACTGAAGCAGAGAGGTAAAAACACTGATCTGGAGGAGCTTTAGCTCAAAGCCTGCTCGATCTGAAGTCTGAAATTGCTGAGCTACTCTAAAGGCTCTGAGGAGCACAGTAATGTAATATTAGTGATGCTATCGTCTGTTTTTTTAAGCTCAAGCTGCTTTAAATTCTAGAGCTTGTGAGAGCAGGGCAGACTCTGATTAGCTGTCTGTGTTTTTATCGTTCATCGTCTGAAAAAATAATTCTGAAAATGATTCCAGCGATATCGTTTCTCTGTGCCTTTATCGTATCTATTTATTATTGAATTGCACTGTTATTATTTATTTGTAATATGCATGTTGATTTTGTAATTGTATTCGATGTCTTTCTTTTCCTGCAGTGACTCTGAATCGTATTTCACTCAAGATGGTGGTAAGCTGGGTGGAAAATACCTGAAAGCCAGATATATTTTATACACCGACAGCTCCTTTTCGGCCAAAACAACTGTTGATGGCTCGGCTCAGCATCTTGGACTTATGGGTAAATGTCTGATAATATTTTAAAGTTGGCATAAAACAAAATTTCTGCAAATATTCAGTCATATCAAGTTGAATGAAGATTTTGTCATAGCCTCATGTCGTTCCAAACCAGTAAAAGCTTCATTTGTCTTTTGGATGAAAACCAATGTTTTCATGCTTCATTGTGTGGCAGTCAATGGGATCGTCACAAACCTTGTTTTCTGAAGACGAATGAAGCTTTCACAGGTTTGGAGTGACATGGGCGTACGTCATTAATGACAACATTTTCATTTTGGGGTGGAGTAACCCTTGAAAGGTTTGGGGTACAAAACAAACACACAGTGCATATATGAATGGTTGCCAATAAGACCAATTGAGAAAAGTATGGATCAGCATTTTAACTTGCTTCTAAGTTCAAAGTTTCTGCATAAGAAGTGGTGATGCCATGTTGGGATGAGTGCCTTTCAGTCTTATTCATGTAGTGTGATTGATGATTTTTGTCTGCACCCCTTCCCCGCCCCAGGTCCCGTCATCAGAGCAGAGACCGGTGATGTTATCATTGTGACATTCTTTAACAAAGCTTCACATGACTACAGCATTCAGCCACATGGTCTGCATTATGAGAAGATCTATGAAGGAGCAAAGTATCAGGATGGTGAGTCATATACAGCTGGAGGTACACACCCTCATAGATCTTCAATCTAAACCTTCTAAATGGGCGAAGCAATGAGGGGAATGCACTCTTAAAAAGGTCTCTCAGTTTCACTTGGAAATAACTTCATGCGCACATTTGGGGAAAATATTGAAAACACAATGCATAAGTAAAGATATAAGTCATTAATCCATCTATTATTTCACAGGTACTGAGAAGTTTGGAGCCTCTGTGGGTCCTGGTGAAAAGTTCACCTATCGTTGGAAAGTACTTGAAGGTCCCTCCAGCAGTGATCCTTCTTGTCTTGCATACTTGTACTATTCAGCTGTTGATCCTGTCCGGGACACTAACTCTGGATTATTTGGGCCCATTCAAGTGTGCAAGAAAGGTGTTCTTGATGCAAGTGCCCAACAGGTAACAGACTTGCACAGACTTTAACAGAAAATATGGTACAAAATGGAGTTTAAAAATGATCGATTGTTCTGTGAAAAAAGGTTGCTTGACTCTCAGACTCTCAAAAGGATGAAAATTGGTTTTATATGAGCCGTAACGGGTTTGCAAATCTGGACCAAAAAAAGGAAGTCAAATCAGTTGGGGGTAGCATCTGAGACTAAATGGTAGTTTGTAGTTATTAATAAATGTATATTTACATAAACTTAAAGTTTCAGGATTGATAGTTTGAAGAAGGTAGTGAACACTAGTCTGTAAAATACAGAATGTAATACAAATAAGTATAACGACCTATGTGTTTGTGTGTGATGTTTTTTTTTCCTTTTTACTCGTGTGTTTCTCTAGTATGCCAACAAAATTCAGCATGAGTTTTTTCTGCTGTTCTCTGTGATGGATGAGAATGAAAGCTGGTATCTGGAAAATAATATTGATAAGTTTGGTGGCAAAGATTCAGATTCAGCTGACGAAGAGTTTCAAGAAAGCAATAAGATGCACGGTATGCATATATGCGTTTTACATCCATGTGAATATACATATACAAGTTTATGATTTGATGGTGTTAAGAATGTTTGTGTTCCTTCTCAGCCGTGAATGGCTACATGTATGGAAACCTGCCTGGTCTGAGCCTGTGTAACGGGGAAAGTGTTACGTGGCACATACTTGGCTTGGGCACTGAGGTGGATATCCATGGGGTCTATTTCGAGGGTAACACGTTTCGACGAGACGGGACGAATCGTGACACTCTCAGTGTCTTCCCTCATACCACAGTGACTGTGAGCATGACACCCGACAATAATGGTAAGTCACAGCACTTTTACATCAGGGATATACGAAATTGCTTACCCTTTGATTATCATTATTAAGTAGGGTGCTGAACTTCAGGTTAGTTACAAAATGGCAGCGGTAGCACGGTTTTACAGTGCTCAACACATCAAAACATTGTTAAACTGTTTTGTTGGATATTTTGCATTCGAAATGTTGAGCAAGTCTTCATGACAGAAAAGGTCCAGCTGGATGTAGCAGATTTGCATCAGAACCAGCCAAAGCGGAACTTAACAAGATGAGTGGTTCAACAATTGTGCCTTCTAATACTTGTTTTGAAGCTGGAATGCATTGTCTACATAATTATTATGTTTTTAATTATTACTTTTACTTTTGAATCCCAAAAGTCCCAAAAGAGTCCCAATGGTTTGTGTCTCTCAGGGGAATTACAACAACCTTCGCAAATTTACCTAATAATTTATTCATCCGTAGATTTAGTCAGTACTTTGATTTGTTCTCCATCATTTGTAGTTGATGCAGCCACCAAAGCCTCCCAGATGCTGTTTAAATTTGTGTGTTTTCTCTCAGTGTAAATATCACACTTGAGAATGGCCCACAAGTTATTAATTTGGTTTCAATCAGGTGAGGAAAGAGGACAGGACATTGTTTTGTCATATTTGAAATCTTTCCTAGCTAGCCAGTCCGTGGAATACTTGGCTTTCTGAAAGCTGCTGACTCCTTCTTGTACCACAGTTCGAAGAAAGTGTCTTCCACAAATTGGCCAAGGTTTTGGGAATTCATTTTCTGTCTGCATCCAAAAAGGTCCAGCTAGCTCATCATTAATAAGAGCAACCCACACCATTACACACCATGACTTGAGCCAACCACACCGTCTGGTGCATTAAGAGTTACTCTCATTTAATCTGCCTATAAAACATGAAAATCAGCCTTTCTGTGTTTCTTGGCCTCATCTAGATGCTTCAGTGTGTAATTTTTGTTATCTTGGTTCACTACTATTCACAACTATATCTTAAAGCGTTGCACTTCTTGTGCACATCTTAAAGTGCCTCTTCAGCTACAATTTATTAAAAGCCTCGTTAACAATTACACATCACCTGAAAATGATCATGCTCAGTGATTTTTCAGATGAATGTGGTTTAGAAATGGAGAGATCCTTGGAAAATGTGATCAGAATTTCCACTTGCCTAATATTTATGCATGCACTGTATATCAAATATTTGATATACAACGTGATATCAGGACACACAAAGAGAGACTAACTGGTCTTTAAAATGCAGTAGTCTGTAGGTGCTTGTACCCGCTGTGGTCTCTTCACAGAGTGAGGTTTCTGCTCTTCATGCCAAGTGCCTGTATTAGGAATGCTGTTCCCAACAAAGCAGTCTATGTCTAATGGGAACTCCAGAGGATGCTGAGCCCCTGAAACCCAGCTGAATGATTTGAAGTGTGTGAATGCCCGTTTTTTGCCAAAGCCTGTTGAATGCTGGCTGCTTGACCAGTAAAGAGTCAGCGACTGTGGCCAGCAGACATCGACAGATAACACACTGATCTGAAACTATTTGTCGGAGTCTGTCAGTGCAGTGCGAATCGCCTTTGGAAGCAGTACATAATGATTTCTTAGTGTATTTAGTGACGTGGTAGTGTTAAGTTGTCCGTGTATGAGTGTTGGAAGCAAAATAAATGGTATATGCCATTTTCTGTAGTCTGGTGCCTTTTAATGAATAAGAGTTATTTACATTACCTGTGCCCACCAACATTACAACTATATAATAGATTATATTAGGAAACAAAAATTGTTTTTAGAAACACAAATTGCTCAGCAGCAACACAGACAGGAACAATTTCAGTTCAGTCGTGATTAATTACAATTTGATCAGTTAGATTATGATCCATAAGATTATAGAAGCAAGCTACCCATCAGGCTTCAGGCACGGTTTAACAGAGTTAGGCAAGATTATACAAGCTTTTTGCGTTTATATACAGTTGCTAGGTATAGAATGTGTCATCTATGAAAAGCTTGTTGTTTTGTTAAATGATTAAAAAGATAGTATTCTCTTCTCAGGCCAGTTCGAGCTGAGCTGCCGTACGGGGGATCACTACCAAGCTGGCATGCGTCAGCATTATGAAGTCAGTTCCTGTTCAGCAGTGACTCCTGCACCAGAACATGTCAGATCCACCGTGAAGTACTACATAGCAGCGGAGGAGGTGGAGTGGAACTACGCCCCAGACCGCACATGGGAACTGGAGAAACACAAAGCTACACTGGAGGACAGGTATACACACAAACCTACCTTTACAGTTAGCAGGTACTCTTATCCAAAGCAACTTACCAATGAGGACAATGGAAGCAATCGAAATCAACAAAAGAGCAATCCCAATTAGTAGTGCATTTAGTAGTTTACATTTTCAGTTATATAGAGCAAGTGTATTTTTATTTTCATTACTATTATTATTACGATAGAGAGTGCTGGTGTTAGGGGGTCAAATAAAGACAACGAGATGTGTGTTTAGCCTATTCTTGAAGAACACAGATATTCAACAGAGTAGGGACTGATGATGGACTGAGAAGAGTCAAGTCTCTGTATCACACAAAGCTAGTTTCACCAGTTTACATATATTTCCTTAATTTATTTTAAAATGACTAGAATAAATACAAATTTAGACACATCCGTGCCCATATTATCTCTGTTTTTTTTCTTTCCCGCTTTACTTAGCCCTGGAAGAATTTATCTTGAGCAATCAAAAAACAGGATTGGTGCAAAATATAAGAAGGTGGTGTTTCGTGAATATGACGATGAAAAGTTTACCAAAAAGACACTCAGGCGTCCAGAAGAGGAGCACTTGGAGATAATGGGTATGTCACATCTTACAATAGAAGTCTAAATTGCAAAGTACATTTTCAATAAAAACATTTTTATACATCTTTTATACATACATCTTTATACATATTACTGTAGCTCTCGTAAGGCCGTTGAAACCTGCTTCTCCAAAAATGTTGCTGATTAATTTAAGAATGAAGCAAACGGTTTACTTTATGAATAAGCTATTGATTCATTGGTTCACATGATTTGTTCTAAACATTCAGAATTAATTTAGAAATTAATAAACACTGTGCTGCTCAGAGATGCACAATTAGTTAAGTTAAATTAATAAAAAAAATATAAAAAAATGGATAAAACCTAGCATAGTGACATATCGAAAAAATGTAAAATCACACTTAAGTATTGGGATGGCAGCAATTAGTCATAAATTGATTTTCATTGTAAAAATGTCTGACAAGATTGTTATTCTGAATGACATTTTAGAATGTCATTAAAAAAATTGTCCCATATATATGTATATAAATACACATACACATACATGTATATATTTCTGAAAAACAGGTTATGAATATATATTACATATATTTATTTATAATGTAAATTATAAAGGTTTTTAATAGATGACGTATAGGTCTGGGGGAACGGACAGTGTGTTAACTGCATTCAAATATTTTTATTGTGTTTTTTAAATTATTTATTTATACAGAGAGAGAGTGAGAGAGAGGGTTGTATTTCAGTGTACTTCGTAACAATATTGTCAAAGCATGTCTCTTTGTTTTAGCTAATTACCTTTGCGTTTGTGGTTCTATACTGACTCAGATTTTCTCTGCAGGACCCATCATTAGAGCTGAGGTCGGTGAGAGGATAGAGGTTGTGTTTAAAAACAAAGCCAACAGGCCGTATTCTGTTCATGCCCATGGAGTGAAGACCAGTAAAGACCATCAGAACGGGGTTCAACCAGGTGTGTTATTGCACAGATTTGTCTTTTATTTGGACAGGAGTGATTCAGTAGTGTATGTAAACCCCTCTGTGTCCATGTGTTACGTGTATTATAGGTCACACGAGGACATACAGCTGGAGCGTTCCCGAACGATCAGGTCCGGGTCCCAGCGATCCAAACTGTGTTACGTATGCGTACTACTCCTCTGTCAGCCTTCTTGAGGTATGTAAAAACAACGTAATTAGTTTTTATGCAAGTTGGATCTTCCATGAACAGACTGTATTTTATTAAAGGGGTCATATGACATTGATAAAAATCTTTTTGTGTGTTTGGTGTAATACAATGTGTTTATGTTAAAACACATTATTGCACATATACTGTACATTATTGCTTGTCCTCTAAGCCCCGCCTTCCGAACACATGGATTTTTACAAAGCTCATCGTTTTAAGAAACAAGGTGGTCTCTGATTGGTCAACTATCTAGTGTGTTGTGATTGGCCGAATACCTTCAGCGTGTGACAGAAATGTCACTGTATTGTGATGCCGTTCCTGGCCCGATGACACAAAAACAATAAACATATTACAAACGAGGCGTCTGTTGAGGATATAATTAATGATTATAATACAGATTATAGTCTGTCTGATGCAACGCAATGCCTAAAAAGACAGTACCAAGTCATTATAAGCATAACACCCAGCTGCATTTGTGATCTGAGAAATGACAAGCAGCAAGCACTACCCTACGCTGCTTAAAACTCGCATTTGAATAGTCAGTGGCAAATCTTTTAAATATGAAAACATAGCTGCCTACAGGCTGTGAGTGAGAAGTACCAGACTGTCCTTGCAAAGCTGGAATTGCCTCACTTTATGTTCGCAGCTGGGCTACTGTTGTAAATACAACTCAACCACTGTTTTTAGTTACGCTCTCTTTTGAAAGCTCTTCCAGAAGATAGCACCTGCAAAAACACTAGAGCGAGAACAATAGCTCCGCCTTCTTTCTCTGCGTGAACATTTGTTTGAAAATAAACCCATACGAGCTGTTTTAGGAAGCTGTGGTTGTTGGGTCTGGATGCCCCTTTAAGGTTCTTTACCACCTCGAAGACAACTCAGTAATTCAAGACTCAATAATAGACACGAGAAATGCAGCCCCTCTTTATTTATACATACAGAAAGAGAAACACTCATAGAAAGATTGCAATAGGGAACATTCATTTCTGTGTGTGTTTGATCCTGATTAAATGTCAGTTAGATCTGACATCTGACAGGAATCTGGGCGCGAGCTCAGCAAGGTGGAAGCAAACAGCTTCCTGTTCTTTGTGGGCGAGGACAAACTCTATTTATATAGTAGACAATAATGTCAATAAAAGTACGAAACAAGAAAAGTAGTTCCAACAGTGGTCAAGGCTTTTATAAAGAATATCTCTTTAGTTATGAGACTTTAGTATTTGCAACTTTAGGGATCTTATTTATCTAAAAGCTTGTAACACTCCAAAGAGGAAGGATATCTTGAAATTGCGTCATATGACCCCTTTAAACCAAATGTAACTGTGATATTGTGAGTTTTTAGAGTATGATTACTGATCTTCTGTGTGAATGTTGTTCAGGACTTGATGAGCGGGTTGGTGGGTCCACTGATCGTGTGCCGCAAAGACACCTTGAACCCCGAAAGACGTAGAAAAGACATTAATAAAGAGTTTGCCCTCCTTTTCATGGTGTTTGATGAAAATGAGTCCCACTACCTGGATGACAACATAAATACTTACCTCAAAGTAGACCCAGAAAAGTATGAAAATAAATATGATGAGGAATTTATGGAGAGCAACAAAATGCATGGTAATTGTGTGTGTTTGTCACTGTCAAGTGTTCTGGAGAAATACATGGCGTCTTCAGTCTGACTTTGAACAACTTTGCCTCTTCCACAGGAATTAATGGAAAGATGTACGCTAATCTCCACGGGCTGGATATGACGGAGAATGACAAGACGGAGTGGTATTTGATAGGACTGGGGAATGAAGTGGACATGCACACCGTTCATTTCCACGCTCAGAGCTTCATTTACAAAGTGCGTACATAAACGATCCAGAAAAAATGTTAATGGCGGCATGAGGAGAGTGAGGGCAAGCGTCAATACATGTTTATGGCCTAACATTCAACAATGTCCATTTATATGTGAATCAGCTGCATTTTCACAGACGATCCTCAAATAAATGTATTTTTAATCATAATAAATAAAGATCAATAATATGCAGAAAGGGCAGAGAGGTCTTTGCAAGTGCATAGTCGTTTTATCTCATCACACGGAAGCACTGCTTCGAAAAGCAGAATATGAAACACTGCTTATATTTACATATTTGTTGTAATATCAAATAGCACCCCAGCAGAAACACACTAATGCATAAATACAGAGGCAGTGTTTCAAACGCTCTCATTTCCTCTCCCTCAGATGGATCATCCTCATCGTGCTGATGTGTACGACCTCTTCCCAGGAACGTTTCAGACCATAGAAATGACCGCAGGAAGCCCTGGACAATGGCTGCTTCACTGCCATGTGACCGACCACATCCATGCGGGCATGGAGACGCTTTTCACCGTTCATCAAGGTTAGTAGTAAGAGCATTCAATGCTTTCGCATTACTAACGTGTTAATAAAGCGAACGTGGGTCTGTTTGCCCTGATGTCAAATCCTTTCATTAGTGCTTTAGTCTTTAATCCTGCTTCTTGAGGGTCAGTGTCTGCTCCAACTTCTGCAAGGAGGTTTCTAGTGATCTAGAAGTCCTTCATTATTGTTTAAACTCTGCAGGACAGTGATCTTCCAGGAGCAGGATTGGACTCCCCTGCATCTTCTTGAAGAGATGGTTTATACTGAACCAACCGCAATACTTATTGTTAATATGAACTTGATTCATCTTAAATTATGGAAGTAAACTGCTTTTGATGAATTTGCATGCTTCTTACAAGTCATAAGTTGTCATCTGCAGTCAAAAAAAAAAAATCCACAGTTTAAATCCAATGTAACAAAATAATAAACAAGATAACTAAAGCATGCTTTTCGGAGTGAAGCTAGACGTTTGTAGTTATTTTTTTGTTCACAAATACTGCAACAAATGCACATGTGAATCCAGGAAGGCAGAGGCCAATTCACAAAGCAAGAATCAAAAGTGTAATAAGAAGCTTACATGGATTTTAAAGCATACCGTATAATCCACTAATACACAAGGAGCATTTGTATGTATGCAACGATGTATTTATGCAACAAATACAGAGCTGATTGCGTTAGCACATTGTCTCAAGAATACTTGTGAATGTTCTTCTGCATTTTATTCCCATACTGTAGTGAGAGTTGATGTTCACACAGTTTTGACATACAAATGATCATTGAAATCAGGGTTTCCAAATGGGTTTTAAATAGGTTTTGTGTCGCCGCTCATTGCTGTCTCAGAGACTTCACAGCAGATTTAGCTGTCAATGCAGTTTGTAAATACAAAAGGTTTAGCGTAAATCCAGGTAATCACTTACATCGATGTTATATATATATTGTTAAGCCCAAATAGAATATAAGCTGCCAATATTACATATTGTAATACAATATATAGGGTACGATTTTGAACACTTGCCTGGAAGTTTCTAGTGTGCCTAGTAAGACCTTGTCTAGTTGGTTCAAGTGTGTTTGATGTGCCCTTACAGCATGTGCATGAAGAAAACAGCACACACTTTTGAGTGAATAGTCAAGCTTTGGGACAAACTATCACATCACGCAAGGGCTAAGTGAAAGGATGTCAGTCGCAGTAGATTGCAGATAACACTGAATAAATCTTGTACTTGTGCATGTACTTTCTTTTTGACGTCTGTTAAGGATAATTGTACTTTTTTACGTGAGCAAATCTTTAGAGAGGATGAATGACTAAACTGTATAGTGAGTGTGAGTTTCTATGTATTTCTATGAATTTCTATGCATTCTGTTTTTATTTGTGTTTTACTCTTCAGGGCCATTAACCAGAGGAGGAGGAAATACAGGCAGTGGTAAATAAACATTTATAGTCACTGCATTGTGTTCTTAGCGTATGGGGATGCCAAATAGTTTATCTATTTTAAGTAAATAAAACACTGTAAAATGAAAATAGCGCAAAACAATATACATTGTATATTTATTTTTTTATCCTTAAATGTAAAATGCAAAAGTTTAAAATGACAATTTTGATAAATTAAGTTTAATAAGCAACAAAAAACAAACGCTCTCTCTTCTATTAAGAATAATTTCTCTCTCACTATTATACGCTCTTGAATGACTAAACTGGATGTATATGCATTCATATGAATGTATATACCTTCTCTCTTTGTATTTAGAATCATCAGGTTCAACGAGTGATGGGGGAAATCCAGACAGTGGTAAATATTCCCTGCTTTGCTTATATTCATACCAAATCATGCTCATACGCATTGAGAAAACCGCTGTGAAAAGGACATCCCTGTTTTCTGGTTATTTTCAGCCTTCAGTCATTTGGGAAGCCGGTGTACTCTGATGTGTCTCCTTGGATTGGTCCTGTCACGCTTTGTAGCACACTGAATCAAGATCAAAGTCACCATGAGCCCAATATTTATTTCTGTGAAAGTGATACTCACTACTTAGTTACCTCACGTAGCGTTCTGACCGTAGAGCTGTTAGGGGAAATATCAGCTGTTAAGATTTTAGATTTAACACGCAATGATCCGTATAATTATCCACATAATTGTTTCAGTTAATAAAATCTAAACTTTAAAGAAGAACGTACACTGCCAAGCGCGTCGATTGAAATGCACTAAAGGGAACAACGAAAGACTACGTTTTTTGCAACTGGAATTACAACGGCCTCCAAAAACACCGTGTATCAGCCGTACTTACCAGATGCTTTCAGTTCCCACAAATGCACTAATGGTGGCCACATCTGCATCTTCTAGCTTACTAACTGTATACGAGTGATGAGTCTGTGAATGAATAAGTTCATTTCTTTTTGTTTTGTATATATTGTTGCACCAATCAACTGGTTTTTAATTGCTCAGGTTAGTGTGTGTGATTTAAGATTGCCGTGTGATATTTTCTATTTGTGATTTGAACCATTTGTAATATTAATTGTTTTTCTAATGTTTTTCTCATGTTCTGTTACTGAATTGCAAATTAAAAGTGGGAAGTAAAGGACAAAATGAATAAATATAGTAGTAGCCGGATGTTATTGTAAAGAATCCTATCTTAAGTGTTTCATGCTTGTATGTATGCACAGAGTTCGGCAGCACAGCGTGCATGTTTCATTGATCTTTTTCATGTGTGTATGTTTGAGCATGATTTACCTTCATGCATGAAAGCGTGTTGTACGTGTAAGCGGAGTGTGATTTAAACCCTAAAGGGAAAAAAGCAAACGAAGAAAGAACGAAAAAAATGAAATGTCTTACTCAAATAAACAAGAGGTATAACACAATGACTAACTGAATAAACTTTGTTTATATAGTGCTCTATACACTGCAGCTTGTTTTAAACGTATATAAAAAAGCAAGCGGAGATCAGTATCTCTGCAGGAAAACAAAGCGTCATTGTTCATTGTTCAGCTCAGGTCAGTTTAGTATTCATTCGATTCAGTTTAATAATGACTGCAAAGATCATCAAGTATGAAAGGAGCACAATTCAGCACTGATCAGATAGCTCATCTCTCTTGATAGGCTACTTAAAGAAAGGTTAGTATAAAATGCTGTTTGTTATAATATTTATTTTTTACTTTTTATGAGCTGGTGCCTATTACGCAAAAATGCGTTTACTTTTTTTTAACACTAGATGTAACTTTTTCAAAACATAGGCATAAAAAATGGTTGGTCTAATGTGAATCAGAAAATACCGATTACCTGATTAACTGCCAGCTCTTAAAAAGATACAGTTCGTACAAAAATGAAAATTCTGTCATAATTTATTCACCCTCAAGTATAGTTACAAACCTGTGTGAATTTCACAATCTCAAAAGAAGATATTTTGAAGAAAGTTTGTAACCGGGCTGTTTTGGTCACCATTATCTTCTATAGCAGGAAAAAAATACAATGGAAGTGAGTGGGTCATAGAGCTGTTCCTGTAATACGATGATTAGGTTCATGCAACCAGACGCTGAAACCTAAGGGCCAGTCACAATTAGCAAAGCTTGTCGCTAATAAAGCATGCTACACTACCTGACACAGACAGCTGAGTTTAAAATTGAACTGGAAGTTAAGTGCTGGGCGTCCGGTCAGAGGAGAACTGGTCTCAACTGAGTCTGGTTTCTCCCCAGGTTTTTTTTTCTCCATTCTGTATGCATGGGGTTTGGTTCCTCTGTCTTGCTTTGTTGGGGACACTTAACTTCTAGAGATTATCATAGAATTGATTCCAGAGACCGTCTCTGCATTTGATAACAAATTGTTCACTCTCTTCATTATACATCCCTGTCATTGTGTTCTTCTACTTTATTCTGTTCAGTGCTTTGATGCAACCTGTGTTGATAAAAGTGCTTTATAAATAAAAATGATTGATTGATTGATTGATATTACATTGTCTCGCAAAATCACATCTGCTGCATGAAAATGAAGGAAAAGAACAAGAATTTAAAAAATGTATTGATTTTATTGTAAGGGTGAAGAGGAATGAAACACAGTGGAAAAAAATAGGCTGAAATACATAGGCTGATCTGAGAAGAAATAAACCAAGTTTTGGGATAAAGAGGGGGAAAAGGAGACATCTATCTCAAAATCAAAAGAATATTGAAGTAAATAATTGGGAAGGAATTAGGAACAGCTAAGGGGAAATTGTAATAACTAGGTTGAGGCTTCTCTAAATAAATCCTTAAAAATGGTAGAGAGGTTAGAGAACTGTTATTATTTAAGGGATGTTGGGCTGTATTGTAGGGTGTGATGCATAAAGGGACTAATCATGTTTGTTTTTTCTCCCCTTGTCATCGCATAGTCTTCTTCTTCTTCTTCTTCTTCTTCTTCTTCTTCTTCTATTATGGAGACGCGCGCTCCGGAACAGATGGTGGCGGTAATGAACCGAAAAGATGGATGCCGAGCGGTGTTTATAAAAAGAAGAAGAAGAAGAAGAAGTAGACGCACAATTAGAAGAACGAAATGTTTGCGGAAATGGTGTCGTTGTTTGCGTGTTTACATGTAAAGCTAATAACTGTACCAGTTCATACATAAAACGCGTAACCGCTCGCAGACTGAGAGGATGACTAGCGTTGGTTTTTGAGCGAGCATCCGCGATGTTTTTCGGTCAGTAAAAGTTGCACGGATCAGAGTTCGCGGGTAATAAATCAGGAGAGTCATGGCCATCGCGCACGCCGCCACGGAGTTCGTCTTCACCGACTTCGTGCTCAAGGAGCCCGCCTCAGAAAACCGGTATAAAGGCATCCGGTTAGATCTGGCGCTGGATAAGATGGTGACCTGCGTGGCGGTGGGTCTGCCTCTGCTGCTCATCTCTCTCGCCTTCGCTCAGGAGGTGTCTGTCGGTATGTCGTCCTCCTGCGACGAAGCGGGCGTGAAAACTCAGTCCCATTGCGCACAGAACTATTTTCTGTTCGTTGTCGAGCGAGTAGCAGAGGCATGCAGACGAGTGAAGGCGCGCATGCGTGCTCTGGATTGCGCGCGTGCTGTGTTTTCATATTTTATACGTGTTTATACAGACCTGTCGTTGCTTCCAAGTACTGTAATTATAAACGAGATTATTTAACTTTCGTTTTCGAAGTTTTGTTTTTAAGGAGAGGTTGTTATAGCAGCTCTTTCTTTGAACGTGAGCTGCTCTGGAGAGGCGTGTTTTGTTGCTGCAGGTAGATTTCTCTCATCTTCAGAGGTGTTTGTCTTCAGTAGGTCTCACAGCAGATTATGCTGCATGTTATTATGTTATGTGCATTGCATTGAAGCATGTTAAGTGTATTGTATACTATCACAAAATGTTCTCTTTTGAATGTTCTCCATGAAAGAAATGTGACATAAATGATATATCTCACAGTAGACTTTTTATTTTTAGGTTGATTTATCAGTTTTATTTAGCGTCTAACAAAAATGTAAAACTTTGAAGGAAAACAAGAACAACTTGAAAAATAATGCATCATTTGACTTATATAATGCATAATATAAACGTGATATTGTTCTCGTATAGCGAGGCGACAGAAAGTGAAAACAAGCACACATGTTTGAGTTTGTGCAGCAGATCAGAGACGCCTGCTGAGGATAGAGACATCCACAGTGATGATACATGAACTGGTAGATTTGCCTTGAATTCGCTGGAGGGATAGGATCCAAATAAGAAAAGTCCATCACCATTTATTCAAACTGATGACTTTTGTACAAATTAACATACAGTGGCTTGCAAAAGTATTTTTATTTTTTTTTACATTTTGTTATAATGCTGCCTTACCATAACTGTGCAGCAAAAAATAGTTTTTTAACATCTTTGTAAATGTATAAAAAAAAAAACTGAAATAAGTGCAGTGCATAAGTATTCAGACCCTTAACTTAATATTTAGCTGAAGCATGTTTACAGTCTTTTTTTTTTTTTATTTATTTAGTTTTACAGCTTAAAGCGGTTGTCCACCCCAAATAAAAGGCCTTTGTTTTCTTTGCCCTGGTGATGTTTTAATGCTGCATCATCTTTCTTTTCCAGACCACAAAAGGGGAAACGTAAAACTTGTCTTGTTGTGCTCATGTGAATAGTGACCCAACTTCAAGCTTTAAAAAACAAATGCAAGATCTCTCTTTTCTCTTTTCTCTAGGTACACAGATAAGTTGTTTCTCCCCTACAAAGTTTTCATGGCGTCAGGCTGCTTATGTGGATTCGTACTGCTGGGCGGCAGTGCAGACACAGGACACCGGAGGCCTGCCGCTGTGGCTGCATAAGGTCAACCCATAATACATCTGAGCGCTGTTCACTGGCTTATCCTTAATGTTGTAGTCCAGAGCTGTCACACTTATTCTAATTCATTTGAGTACTCTGTTTTAATAAAAAAAACTCAAATTACAAAGTTATTAGATATTGCCTGGTACGGTTATTAAATCTTATGACCTACATACACCTAATGCACATGCAACTGGGACAAAAAAAAAAACTGATTAATTAGTCAGAAGCACTCGTTCTTTTTAGGAAGAAAGCAAGTCACATGCTTCATAAATGAGTAGGACGAAACCGTATTATGTCTCAAACATAAGCAGCAGCATTACACAACCATTAAGAGACATTGAAGTAGGACATTTAAGGAAGTGTGTTATATTATTATAGATTATTAATGTGTGGCTTAACTTTTTCAGCAAGGTTGTGCTCTGAATCTTACATTTGGAAGTTTTTGGTCTTTTGTTATCATTTTGTTTTAATTTTTAAAAATGAAGCAGTACAAAATGACTAGTATCCTAGTTTTAAATGTTATGTATACACAGAGAAGCAGGCAGGTTTTATAACTACAGATGTCCAATATATAGGTCCTTTTTTAAGCAGAAATAATATAATGTAATTATTTTACTTCTTTTATTGGATAAATACAGAAGTCTGGACCTCGGGTACCGCAGTGGACGGCCCTGTGTAGACAATCCATTACTTTAGAGATTTTTAAAATTAGATTTCAATTGAGGCCTTGAGGAAATATAAGGCTGTGTAACACTTAAAAATAACTTAAAGAAAGGTCCTAAAATAGAGCCTTGTGGCACTCCATATTGGACATGTGATTGCTATAACACTCAGAGTAATCTCTACAGTTTGTGAGAGGATACGGAGAAGCTGAGACCGTATCAAACGTGTTTTGTGTTTAAAGTACCAGACACCAACAAAAAAATTGTGGAATGATTTTCTGGACTTTTTTCAAATGGAAATGCAAATCGTATTTTCATTTTGCATTTTCAATGTATAGACACACAAATTGTGACATAATCCAAATGCAATTGCAAATCTTTCAATAACATTTGCATTTTCGCTCTTGTGAGCGTGCAGTGACTGCCACATTTCAGGTGAAAAACCAAGGTCCATTTGCAGCTGTATTTCCCATACTTTACAAGATATGATCTGATATATTTAAATAGCAATATTAATTGGCGTTTTACATCATGTGTGCAACCGGCCAAAACTCGTATACAATTGCAATTCGTTTTGCATTTGAATTTCCAACGTCTACATCAACGCAATCAAAGTGAGGGGCGGGACAGTACTGGGGCCTCACTCATATGCCACCATGAGGTAATCGATAAAGTCAGCTGCTAATCAGTTCGTGCTCATGTGAGCAACCTTCTTAATACATAATTCTCTATATATTTTTAACACCACGTACGGCACATTGAAAATGCAATCGAAAATACAATTTGCAATTCCATTCGAAAGTAGTCTGAAAATCCTTTCTATAAGCATGACGTCTATTGTGTAAAAAAACTATATTAAAATGTCGTCTATTTTGAAAATATTGCTATGTAATATGTGCAGTATTCTTTTGTAGAACAAAACCCCAAAAATGCCTCTCTCTGCAGTTTTTCCCTTACATGCTGTTGCTGGTGGCCGTGTGTGTGTACATGCCTACGCTGTACTGGCGCTTCACAGGAGCTCCTGTGCTTTCCTCTGACCTGACCTTTATAATGGAGGAACTGGACCGTTCCTATAACAGAGCCATCAAACTGTCTAAATGCCTTTACACGGCAGGAAAACGGGACACAGAGTCGGCTCGCATGGGCTCACACAGGTAAACTAGACACACACACACACACACACACACACACACATCCTTGCAGGGTTTACAGAGCTGGCTCATGCTTTCACTCTGCGCTGGTTATTCAAATAAATACCAGCGTTTCCCACAGGTTTGCACCTTAGTGGCGGTGTATATGCAAATTCATTCTCTGCCAGCGGGAGGCGCTGCCATGGGAGAGATTAGGTTTCCCCCGGTAACACTCCCCTCACAAACGCTCCTTTATCAGGCATTACATGCACGATGGCATGCAAATTACATCCACAATTTTCAGAAGACAGTTGGTTTCCTTCAGAAATACAGGGATGTAATGCTCATGCTTATTCATGTTATTTAAATCAGTTTTGAGATTGTGGTGCGCACCGCAATAAATCCACGTATGAGAAACACTGCCTACACACGGACACAAGCGAGCCTCCCAGTGGGACGTTTCTACGGAAACCTTCTTCCTCACACCTTCATCTCTCACCAATCATACCAGTTCCTATTACATACCTGTAACATTTAACTCTTACTCTATTTTTCTTGCATGTTTTTCTTTTCTTTAGCTCTGTGATAGAGATTACCGAGAGCTGCTTTAAATATCCTCTGGTGGAACAGTACCTGAAGACCAAGCGCTACTCTCGAGGATTACTGATCCGATACCTCGTCTGCCGCTTCGTCACTTTCTTGGCCCTCATGCTAGCATGCGTCTACCTTTGCTATTACATCCGTCTGTCCATCACAGATGAGTTTCAATGCGACATCCGCACCGGAGCGCTCATCAACGACTCCTCTGTACCTCCGGCCATGCAGTGCAAGCTAGTAGCCGTGGGCATCTTTCAGCTCCTGAGCTACATCAACCTCTGCGTGTACTTGCTGCTGTTGCCACTGTGCATGTACGCCATGTTGGTTCCGTTCAGAAGGACCGTGGGGTTCTTGAATCCTTACGAGATGTTACCCACAGTAGGGGTATTGCAGTTTGGGGAGGTGACCTGGGACGATCAAGCGCTGTATCTGCTGTTTCTGGAGGAGAACCTCAGTGAGCTGAAGAGTTATAAGTGCCTTAAGGTTTGTTGATCTCTGTTGTTGTGTAGACGCCGGGAAAGACACTCAACTTATTATGTGATGTCTGTAATGTGTGTGTGTTCCACTTTTTTCACGCCACATTGATCAACTGTTTAATGAATCTATCAATTAAAAGGTAATCGCACGTATTTGCATTGTATCAAGTTTATAGTTATGAAGCAAATCATTGGACTATCAGCTCTGAATGATGGGTAGTATCAAGCTTCAAATGGAGTTTGAATTTTAGAAATGTAGCAGCAAAGATCTGATCCATTTCAGAAGTGAGGTAGTAGTAAAGAGCCATATAAATGCCCTATTCCTTTTTTCCTTCCTTTATTTAGTTTAGCTTTAATCTTACAATTATCATGACATCATAAACCGCTACATCCAGGCATTTATTTAAATTCGTATTGACTACATAATTCTGGAAATGGCTGACTTTAAAGAGGTTGTGTTTATGTATGCAGGTCTTGGAGTTGATAAAAGAGGGAGGAGATGGCTCTTTTGACACCATGGAGCTGTTGCGGACGCTTGGACAGGTTAAAACAGATGTGCTGGACGGCAAACTGCCCGAAAAGAACCAGAAAAACCCCAGCGCCAACAATGGTGACACCGAAATGAAAGGTGTTGTATTTTATACATCACAAATATGCAGAATGCTACTGGGTCTATAAATCCATGAATCCATATTGCTCTTTGAGATCAGAGTGTTTTTAAGTCATCATGTGAAAAATAAAAGGCTTTATTCTCGCATGGCTTTATATTAAAACCAACTCTATATAATATAGTAAAATACAACATAGATCTAAAAAACAGTCATTGTAGTAAAAAAAAAAAAGTAAAAATCTGATATACTGTTTAAATCTGAAACTCTTTAAAACAGAACGATCTTAAACCTTTTATTGGTTATTTATCTTGAAACATATACCAACTATTTTCAATTTACTAGGATTACCATGTTTTTTTAATCATGGGTTTTTGAGGACTGCTGATTTGTATGGCATTTTTCAATTTTCTCTTATAGTCTTTATAAAAATCAACTCTCCAACCACACATGAAGCATTGCAATTAATAAATGAGTTTACCTTAAACTCTCAGCCTGGTGTTACATCCATAAAAGTATATGTCTTAAGCCCGAAACACATTACACAACTTCTGCTGTACTGTGCCTCAGGCTTTAGTCATATTATCACAGTGATATTGTGGGATTTATTTATTTTTGGCTGATTACAGTAATTCATTGATTTACATATAAACAGATGGAGACTCTGAATAGGGGCATCTCATGCTAACGCCCATTTTTTTGTTGTTATGCGAAATGTTGACATGTAACAACCTGAATGCCATGCTTCTTTCAGAACAGATGTTGGATATAAATAGTTTGTGTTTGTTTGGTCCATATCACACGTCTAGTCAAATCCTTAATTTAGCTTTAATATATTTCAGTGAAAACATTTAACAAAAAAGCTTTTCATTTTCTCACGATCATTGAAGAACACCATAGCGATTCTTAGCTAAATGCTAAAACATACAAGCAGCTTGATAACCAGGATTAAAAATGACTGTTCTGGCAAAATCTTATGCATAACGGCCTGCTCAAATAACATGTCAGTTCTGTCAGTTCTCCCGTTTTCGCTAAGCTATTCTTTCGTTTTCATGTTATTATATTTCTATCTTTGCCGTTTTGGAAGGTTTAAGGTAGAGTAGTGTGACAAAATGATCTCAAGATCTCTAATCCTCTTGATGTAAACCAATGTCTTCCTCTAGAGATTTCTCCACTGCTGCTGGATGGCGCTTCGAGAAATCATGAAGATGAGAAGGTTGTGCGCCAGAGGGTCATCTGAACTGCCATTTAATGTATATAGTGACTGTCTGCGTCACACCGGGTCTCTGAACATCTGGAACAGATACAACAATGCATTTTGGGGGGAACCGTGAAGGTCTCGTCCTTTAAGATCCACTAACTGTTTCAGCGCTTCATGTAGGTGAGGTTGGGGTATTTACTGTTTTAAATGACCTTCATTTTCCACATTTAGTTTTATAGTACCGTTCGTAGTAATATTGTCACAATGTGCCAGGCTTGAACAGTTATTTTGTGAAAGCAATCTCTACACTTGACTTGCTAAAACTGACATTTCGGTACATGCTTACGTTGTCACCCACCCAGACAAAAGCTGCCTGTGAGAATTTGCTCATTCTCTCATTCTGAAATAATGGGAGAATTGTAATAAACTGAATGAAAATTTTAATGTTTGGAGCTTGAAAGGTATGAATGTGACTAGGGGGAATACAAAGAGAAAAATGGGACAATGGATCATTTCTGCCCAAATTGATAGTCGAATTGTTTACCTTTCTGTATCCATGGTCTTTTTAATACTTATGTGAATCATGTTTTGTCTCTCTTTCTCTGGAAATAATTTTTTTTTTTTTTTTTTTTTCACCAGTTGTGGAATTCTTTCCTCAAGTACAGTTGCTGTCAGTTTTCATACATCATACCAAAAATCTTGTTAAAAAAACCTCATATTTATAAATATTTGAATGGAATTAAAATATATGTTTTTTGTCTTGTTTGATGTGATGCAGAACAAAGATGTGCACCAACGCTATTACAGATGCATGTCACTCCTTAAATGATAAGGCCGATCATTTTGGTGCATATAAAACACTGGCCCAGATGCATTACAATTTAAGCTCACCGGTTGTAACTAAACCTGAACGCAAAACTGATGGTTTAAAAGGAGACCTTCTTGCTTTATAAACATTTCTTTCTTGAAATTGCCCAGAATCATCTTACCAATCCCTAGCTGGGTAATAGGATGCTGTCATTCAGAAACTTACACCTGCTCCTGTGTTGGGATTTTCAATTGAAGTTAGATTAAATCCTCACCAGTAAGTGGAAATGGGAATGATTTATAGTCCAAAATGTAAAGACTATACCTGCAGTGTTCTCTCTAAGAAAAAGAACTGGCTGGAGTATATGGCCGTTTATTATTTTCTGGCTGTCAGAAAGTTTATCACGTTGACGGACAACAAGCCATTAGCGAGATCACTACAGATAAACCGGAAGCAGTTAGGCAGGTGGTTTGTAGTTCGCAGATGCCTGGGACCCACTGCTCTGCACATGTCTTCCTCGTTTGAGTGCATGGAGCTCTTTCCTAATGAGCTGACTCAGGTGTGTAAATTAGGGAGAGAGTTGTGGATCCCCAAGAATAAAAAAGGAAAAGCACTGTTCTAAATTACTGCCGTGTCGCATACAACTTACTACACTGAACGTACCGTCTCTCCGTTAAAACAGAACGTTCTATATAGTGTGAATGGAATTCGGACAAACTACATCCGCTATGTTGATGTTGTCATGTGCCACGCGTCGTTAAGAAAATTCAAGAAAAAAATACATTAAAGTAGATTTTCAGAAAGACATTGTGTCCCTATCTCAATAATAAAGTTCTTTTGAAAAAAAATTATTACTGCAATATATTTGTATCCATATAAAAATTTGTGAACGTTGCACTTTATAGTATACTTTTTAGGTATGTGCATCATATTTTGTCAAAGTGATAACATTTCAAAATGCAACACTTCGGGGCTGTACCAAATCAATCGAAATCATTATGCATGTATTTAACATAAAAATATACAGACTGTACATACTGCACTTAAATTTGCAACAAAAAATGCTATGCTGGGTTTTACTGGGTATTTAACAATATTATATTATGACAGTTACACAAACTTAAACTATACTAAACTAAAAGCACTCACTAAAATAAACACTGAGCACTGTAATGGTAACTAAAAAAAATGAGATTTTCTTCTTTGGTGATTCTGCTTATTAACATCAGGTGTCTTCAATAATAATAGACATCCTCACTCAATCAATCTCTTAATGACCTCATCAACTATAACACATTTTAACAACCTGTAGTGTGGACACATAGACACTTGCAAGGGATTTTGCTGTGTATATTGTAGGGATTTAAAAACACAGATTCATTCAGTAACAAAACATTGCTTTGTGTTGCTCAGAGATGCACAACTATGGATTTTTTAAAACTATTTCCTTTTTTTAATATTGTCTGTTTTTGTTCTATTTCTACAGTGTTGTGTTAAAAATATGATTATTATTGTTTATTGAACTGCTTTGTTTATTGACTGTATACTCAATATCACATTTGCAATCAGATATTCAAGAAACAGGAACATTTGCCACGGCAGCACATATACTAAAATTGGATCGATACAGAGAAGATTAGCATGGCCCCTGCGAAAGGATGACACGCAATCCGTGAAGCGCTCCATCTTTTTTTGGTCGTCATGTTCTTGCTCCTCTACCGTATCGGCCCTCGCGTTGCGAATATACGCCGGTTTCAGCTTGAGAGCACTTGCTTGTAAAATCATTCCCCATCTCCTTCGCTTGAAAGATATTGAGATATTTCACCATTGCAGTTCGTACATGTCCTTACCTGCCTGCAGCTGTCACCCGGTCTGCCTCGCCGACTCGTTTGGTTTTTCTCTCCTTGCCTGCCACCTCTTGTTCTGATAAATTCAAAGGCCACGCCCCCTTTTGCAGACAGGTGTGCCCAGCCCCTTCCTTCAGCGAACGCTGTTGAACATCGCGCTGGAATTGGGCGCGTGTGCAAAAAACAAATGTAACCAAAAGATACCTGGCACGCTACTTTGCCCTGTCGAATGCTTCAATCGGGTCGTGTCCAGCCCAAGCATTGTACGGTATGCGACGTGTCAAGATGGCTCGCTGGGCCCTACCATCTTTTTTTGGTCGTGATGTTCGTGCTTCTTTACTGTATTAGCCCAGCAACAGAAACTTTTTAGAGTTAATAAACATTTTAATATTTTTTAAATATACTAATAGTACAGGGAAACCAAAATAATAAATAAAGAAAACATAAATATTACCGACATTTTTGATTCATAGATAATTAACATTTAAATGCTTTAACATAACTGTATTAAGTAGGACTTTTTTTTTAATTTAATAAAATACAAGTCTATGGTATATTGTGAACTTGTCACAGACTAACACATGCGCTTTCACAAACTTGCATTCTCTTGCTCTCCCACATCCGCGTCTCTAACACTCTACTCATTACGCTGCTCTACTGTGTCCTGTCTGTTTGCTGTGAGTACCCTGTTGGTGATTATTGAATTATTTTAGCGTAATGGTTTGTTGTTACATTCTTTTAAATGTAAAGAACATCAAAATATTTTTAAAAATATTACCAAAAGCAAAGGCTATGAAATGGCTTACACTTTTCACACTAAAATGTGGATTTTGAGTGTTTTTGTCATCATAAGATGGCAAAAACAAGGTGAATATTTTAATTATCACAGCAATATCCAAAATGATCACATCAAAAGAACATCCCAATAGGCTTTTTTCTGTGCAATATTGTTTATGTACAGTATTTAATACTAGTGGTTGCTTGCTTTTCAGCAGTCAGTTGAGTTAAACGCCAAAAGCCTCTTTGTAAAAATGCTGACGTGAACTAGGCTTTCTGTTGCACTGTGCAACTGTCTTTCTTTTAACACAATGGTTCACACTGACTCTAAGCAAATGTTACACTTTCAGTGTGTACTTTTTTATGTCTGCAATTTCTTTTTTAAACACTGCACCCAAGAACTCAAGAACCCATAAAGCAGCTCAAAACTATTATAAAAGTAATTATTTACAAGAGTTGCATGCTGTATTTAAGGTCTAATTAAATGATATGATAATGCTATGTGAAAAAGAGTGTGATCAGTGTTGGTTATGAGTACAGCATCCAATTACATCAGAGTACTGTGTCAAGGACTTTCACAGGGTTAATTAAGTGACTAATTAAATGATGATTGCATAGGATCAGATGGTGATGTTTTGTGGGTTAAAATGTTGCTACCATCATGGAGATGTTTGTTTGCTTTAGTTTAATTATTTTACTAATTCAAGTTAATATGCTTTTAAACAATTACGGTGTTATTTCAGAGCAATCATTTGTGTGTTGCTGAACAAAACTGTAATGCAGCAAATGAGCTTATTCTTTCTGCTTATGGCTCTTGATGAATGAACATCATACAGTCATCTCTGTTTGGGTTATTGGCTGAAGAGGAAGAGAAATAAAACAATTAAAGAGCTCAATTGGATCAGACATTTAGATATGGACACTTATATTATATGATCCTCAACAGTGGTGACAATAATGTTTCATACTACAGTGCATGATAGGTGTTTCTAGTATGGTTTTACCCAGTATTCACTGCAGCATGAAGCATTCTGTTGATTGTCACCATTGTTGAGATTCATATGCTGCTTATTAATTTCTGTGTGTGTCTAATTTTTACACACATTACATAGATTTAAAAAAAAAAACTAAGTTTCTGTTTAAACAAAACCCGAACATACATCTGTACATCTGCTGAAGACTGTATTGATCTCAACAGCATATGTAGTGTTACAGAGAGAGGTCTAACTTTAGAGGTCAAGGGTCAAGAGCACAACTAAAGCAAACGCTGATCTCCATGATGATGACATCATTTTAACCAATAAAAGATCAAAATCTGATTCTCTGTAATCTCAATAACAGCAGGTGTTCTTCACTAATCATCATTTAATTGCTCACTCAATTATCTCGTTAATTTTAAGTCTTTAACCCTTTATACGTCCTTAAAACCGTACTCGGATGTAATGGGATCCTGCGCTCATACTCAACGCTGTGTGTGGCTCTGATTCTTCATGAGACGTTAAAAATCAATGCGGTTTGACATCACTGACATCAAACTTAATATTTCTGGATATACTGTTCTTTCGAAAATGTTGCATTTGTGTACCTGTGGCCACTGATCTTGAAATGATAACTGCAAGAAGTAATGGCTTTTTTTTTTCTTTTTAGTTATGAAGGGCTATGGGGTCTCAATACTTCCCTGCACGATCTGTGCTTTTCCAAAAGGAGCCAAGCGGAGTGACATACCGTGTGCCCGCTTTGCTCTATATACCCCGTTCCAGCTGTTTCTTAGCCTTCTGTGAGGAGAGACTGACTCCGGCAGATGCTCAAGCACATCTGCTGGTCATGCGCAAAGGCACTTTTTATAAAAACTATGTGGAAGTAAGACCGATTTTTAGACATGTTGATTATACCCTACCATAATCTAATAAACGTGTAGACTTTTTCCTGATTGCAAAATGTAAAGTGTGTCAGGTATGTTCGATGTTTGTTTCCTCAGTGGAAAGACATGGAGGTGCTGAGCACAGCTCGACTGGAGGGCTACCGCTCAATGAACCCCTGTCCCGTTTATGATGAGTTTACCGGCACAGTCTTCTTGTTTTTCATTGCTGTTCTGGGCCACACCTCTGAGTCTTACCAGTTAATCACAGGAAAGAACGTGACGCGTCTTTGCTACGTGTCCAGCAGCGACCAGGGGGCCACCTGGAGCTCTGTTACAGACCTTACCAAGACACTCATAGGGGACACCATTAAAGGTGACGTATTTTAAAATCGATGTTAAAATAGCGTCTCTCATCATATCCCAGACCGAAGGGTATAGCTCACCCAAACTGAACATTCTGTCATCATTTGCTCATACTGACGTTGTACTAAAGCCGTATGACTTCTTTTCTTCTGTGGAACACAAATGTAAGTTATTTAATGAATGTCTTGTTGGGTAAATTCAACAAACTCACTTTAAATAGTGGCTTCTGTCATATAGCTTGCTAATTTTTGGATGAAAAATTCCCTTACACAAAGAACATACGAATGAGCATATGCACACCTGCTCATACTAACAATGAAAAGCATACAGCCATTATTATTATTTAGTTATGTTTCAGCACATAATCTTAGTGCTTGGCCAGTCGTCTTCCTGACCACAGTCTCTATTCTTCTGCACAATGGTGACACACTTATCCTTTTGCATTTCAAAAGAGTTCAACATTAAAAACGGACACATCTTCCCCTGCATTAATATTGAGAAAAAACACATAAAATAAATCGTATATTGTTGTATATTGAAAATATAAGCACTAGTTTGCACTATATGGAAATGTATTATGTAATATATTATACTGTATAATATTTTGCTGCCATATATTTTTGTTTTCTGTAAAACATAGGCTTAATTTTTTTGGACGGCATTGAAAGCATTTAATAGGATGTCAGAAATTTTAAAATAATTTCTAAACCGTAGTGCGTATGTTTTTTTTTTTATTGCAGAGTGGGCCACTTTTGCTGTGGGCCCAGGCCATGGAACCCAGTTAAAATCTGGAAGGCTCATCATCCCTGCGTATGCCTACCATATAGACTGCAGAAATTGTTTTGGCAGGAAGTGTAAGACTTCGTCACACTCGTTCTGTTTTTATAGTGACACGCATGGCAACGTGTGGCATTTTGGAGAGGCGTTGTCTGTTCCCGAGAGCGTGGAGTGTCAGATGGTGTCAGTAGATGAGGAAAACGGAGTCAACGTTTTGTATTGCAACGCCCGGAGCGTATCAGGCTGCCGGGTGCAGGCTCTTAGCTTTGATAACGGGGCTGATTTTCACGATGGACAGCTGGTGCATAAACTAGTGGAGCCAAAGAATGGGTGTCATGGCAGTGTGATTGGATTTCCAGCCCCAATCTACCAGTTCGGGCAAACCCAACACTTTCTGAAACCGCTGAAGTCCATCTACTCGCCGCTTGCAGTCAGCATGTCTCCACTGAACTTCCTTCCACCAACATGGGTGGTATATGCTCACCCCACCTGCTCAAAGACCCGCCGGGACCTGGGTGTTTATCTCAGTGTTCTGCCTCGAGATCCAGACAGCTGGTCAAGGCCTTGGATCATATATAAAGGCCCTAGTGCTTATTCAGATTTGGCCTATGTTGAGCTGATGCCTCCTGATGCCCCAGCGGTCCCTGTGTTTGCCTGCCTTTTTGAGAGCGGCACAAAGACTGCATACGATGAGATTTCCTTCTGCATCTTCACTCTGTATGAGCTAATCGAACACCTTCCCCAAAGAAACGGGGAAAAGAGGAAAGGATTGTGGGAGTGCTGCTTTGTCAGCTGATCGTATGACAGAATTTTAACTATATCTATGTAATAAATAGTGTTACAATTTTTTAAAGTAATGTAACTCATTACATTGATTGCTTTTTGATTACATTTCTACATTCAAGTTTCAACTGTTAATCATTTTAAAATATTTAATACAGGTAGAGTTAACATTAGAGTAGAACACTGATTACATTGGTGTCTCATGTAGCCACAAATAGTATTGTGCTATATTTGGAATTATTTGTCTGACCTTTATTAAAGTCACAAACGCCTATAATGGCTTCGTTATTTCAATGCTTTATTCATAATCGTGCTGTTTACAAGTAACCACAGTACTTAAAATATCAAAAAGAGAGAAAATTATTATAGACGTAACGCGTGCGACGTCATCAGCAGACGACACGTGACGTAACGCGCACGTGAAACGTACGTCATCACCTCGCACGCGCGTGGCTTTGGCTCATAGCAGGTTTGTGGAATTTAATAATCGTTGTTTGTGTGGAGCAAATGTCAAATATAGTAATTATCGCCAACAAGAGTATAAAAGCAGAGCACGTTTAATTTGTTATCCGGGTTATGGTGTAACGACTGTCGTCCAGGCTTAATGTGTTTACATTTTCTCCGTCGCTTTACGGCTTCGTTCAGTATAACGTTACTTGTGAAGCCTTTTAGTTCTACTTCCTCGCTTAACTCCTCGAAACATTGTTTTAGGAGAACGTGTGGAGCTGCTCATATACAGATATTTATAATCATTTTGGTCAATACATCATTCTGGTGTCACTTTACGGCAAGGTTAATTAAGTAACAACATCAGTTAACATGAAGACCTCTTAGTTCATGCAAATTTTTGCATTCACTAATGCATGATTAAAATCACGAGTTGTGTTTGTTAACATTAGTTAATGCACTGTGAACTAACATTAACAAATTGTATTTTTATTTCCTAACGTTAACTAAGATTAACAAATACTGTAATAAATGTATTGTTTATGTTAATACATTAACATGTAAAGTGTTACCAAATATTTTTCCTTTGCTTTCCTTTGGTGCTACTTCATATTTTTCCATCACTAAATGAATTTTTCATGAATTTAAACAGTGTCCCACCAAAAGTTACTCTCTAGTCTTTCCGTGATCTGTTAAATGGATAGTTCACCCCAATATGAAACTCTCAGGTTTTCATATTTTCGAAACCAAACAGTTTTATTTGTACACTTGTTTTGTTTTGACAGGTGTTTTTTTTATCAAATACATACAGTTTTGGATTGGAATGACATCATTTTTATTTTTAAGTTTAAGGCAAACAATCCAGAATATTTAAGTTTTACATGGCATAAAACCATGACATATCTGTGAAATCTGATTAGAGCAGCCAGACTAAAGCTTGTTTTCCAAAAAAAATTAAAAATCAAACACAAATGCCATTTTAGCTTATTATGGATGAATTGGATCATTGAAAGTAAGTAGCAAAGATACTGGTAAAAAAATTGGGATTGAATACATATATGATATTTGTCTTATTTAACATATTTTAAAGCACTCAAGCATTATAGTGTTTGCATTTCAGTGTTTTTACTCATTTTGAGGAATACTGGTCTGTTTTTGTGCAGGTGAGCTGAGTAAATACATGTTAATATTTGTTCTGGAACTACAGTAAGAACTACAGTAACACTCTGCACGATTTCGCTCAACATGGCAACCTCAGAGCTGTCAGTCAGTACATGAGAAACAGAGTAATGTATTTGAAAATGCAACTCAGATACTAAATTAAAAGTAATGCAATACTAGCTACTTGGAAAAAGTAATCTGATTCTGTAACTTGTTTAACCCCAACACTGTGCTTTTGTGTGAGACCAGGATGTCACGCGTGTGGACTGGAGGTCACGCCACACCCGTGCTTTGTGCTGGAGTTTCTTCTGAATCGGATCACGTGGTGGCGACCGGAGCAGAGGCAGGCGAGCTGACCCTGTGGAGTCACGACGGATCGCCGGTCTCTAAACTGCACCTGAGCGCTGATGATGATGTCACGTGCGTCGCGTTCTCGCCGTCGACCCCCGGCGTGCTCTACGCCTCTCACGGCCGGACGGTTAGTGTCCTAGACACCAGGAACCTGAAGGAGCCTGTGACGGAGCTGGCGGACGTGGGGGAGGAGGAGATAAACTGGCTGTGCGTGAACGAGAGCGGCGCTCTGCTCGCTGCGGCGGACGATTCCGGAGCCGTGAGAGTCGTCGACCTGCAGCTGGAGAAAGTCATCCGGACTCTGCGGAAACACGACAACATCTGCTCGTCTGTGACCTTCAGACCTCACCGGCCTCAGAGCGTAGTGTCTGCAGGACTCGACATGCAGGTAAGATAAGACGACGGTGATCGAGTAATGCACAGCAGCCACTTTCTAAATGGTATGTAGGTGCTGCTTTGATTTCGTTTCTTATATTTGCATTTCGTTCCGGTTTCTCCATTTTAATGATGAATATTTACAATTGATAGCTGCTGCTATAGACAGCTCGCTGATCTCCTGCGGGCTCAGAACACAGCGTTAAAGGATTAGTTTACCCTAAAATTAATTACTCGCCTCATGTCACTCCAAACCTCTAAGACCTCTGTTCATCTTCAGGAAACAAATTAAGATATTTCTGATGAAATCTGAGAGCCATCTGACCCTCCATAGACAACAACACAACTAAAAATGATTCAGGCCCAGAAACATAGTAGATACATGGTGAGACAGGATCAGTGGCTCAACTTCAGTTTTGCTTCACTTAAGAGTTTGTTTTCAAAAAATACCAAAATTTAAAATTTACCATTCCTACCCCCAGAGTTACATCTTCCGCCATTTTAGAGACTATCACAGTGCATCACAGTATCCTCTAGGTGTGAACAACCACAGATTAGGTTCATGCACATGGTCTCCCCCTGAGCAAAAACAAGGCTGATTATGTGATATACTTTCTAAAATGTTGCATTTACTACGTTTCTGTCTATGGAGGGTCAGATACACTATATTGGCAAAAGTATTTGCTCACCCATCCAAATAATGGCCTTCAGATTAGCTCAAGAACAGTGAGCCAGTGAACTACGGCTCCGTGTAGTAAATGATACTCTAACATCATTAGTCTGTTTTGGAAATGAGGCCCCTGACTGCTGATGCTGATTATCAGTGAAATAGACGAGTCGTCAGCATTCACTGAAACCGTTGGAGGACAGTAGAGAGGAGAGTGATGTCTTGTCAGCAGTTTGTGGCTTTCTGAGGTGTCGAGTTTTGACTTGAACCGTTTCCTGAGTGTAACAGTGCATAATATGTTTTCACTTTGCAACTTTGCTTATTCTACTTCATGGTTAGTAGAATGTACTACAAACGGAAATTAGTATCGGGAATTGCCTTTAAAAAAAATCAAGAGTGTAATGTTGCATGAATTAATCAGTTTGGTTTGTGTTCTCCATCTTGCAGGTGATGCTGTGGAACCTGCCGAAGGTGCGTCCGCTCTGGACCTACGGTCTGCAGGACACACAGGCAGAAGACGCTCATCCGCAGAGAGCCGGTCAGATGTTCAACCCTCCTCTCGCACACTGCGTTGATGTGGCGTCCTGCGGGAACGTGTTCGCCTGTGCTGCTGAAGACGGCTTCATCCACCTCCTGCGGGTGTCTGAAGACTCCAGGCTCAGGGAACGAGGGACGTTCAAGGCTCACAGCCAGGGAGCATCGCAGGCTCACTTCATCAGCTTCCTCTCTCATCCGTACTGGCTGGCCACTGGAGGAAACGATGGGCTCGTGGCTCTCTGGGACCTCGGCGAAGATGCTCTGGTGGCCAATGAGAGGAAGCGCAAGAGCCGCAAAAAGAAACCTAAAGCCAAAGCGAAGGCGGTCTCTCAAGTTCAAGGAAGTGACCAAACCCAGAAACAACAGATGAGTGGTGAGGAAGCAGAAGCTGGTAGTGCTTCCTCTAGTTCAGGGACAACCAAGCCAAAACTGTCCTTCAACCACGGGGAGAAGGTGAACTGGGTTTGTCCAGCCGTGTTAAAGGGAAAGCCAAGTCTGCTGGTAACAGACCAAAGCTCCAGTCCATCGGTGTATTCGCTGGATGAACTATAATGTTTGGGAATGCAATCTGCCTTTAAAAATCGTATTAAAATTATGCCAACTCGATGCGAGACCTACAGCTTAGATTATGCCTTACTCTGTCATTTATTGCTTATCTTTCGGTCTGACTGGACACGGTACAGAACTCCATGACTTGAGTGAAAGTAAAGATACTGCTGGCCAGATATTATCTCATTGTGAAGACAGATTTTTATATTTTGATATTTTTAATTACACAAATGTGCAAAATCAGACAATAATGTCTAATATCACTCACAATATTAAATTGTAGTACATAAATCTCACACTGGCAGCTGTTCGTGGTTCGAAAAATGCTTGGAAATCATTACAAGACTGATTAATGTTAGGCTGTCTGGAAAAAAATCACTGGCTTTTAAAGCTTCTATGGGGTGTTGACTTTGTATATTTGATATTTCTACGGTATTTATCTTTCCGATTTAGTAGAGTTAAAATCATAATTATCCAGAAGAAATGTACAGAAACACAAAAAGTGTACTTAAGTACAGTACTCAAATAAAAGTCATTTGTTTCTGTCCACCTCTAGCAGTTTTGAGTTCTGTCCCTGCTGGTTTGACCGAATTTAGCTTGAGGTGAACTGAAGAGTTTGTAAAGATGAGCAGGCATGTCAACCCAAAGAAATGAGCAGTAGGTCTGAAATCCCAGTGTTTGTAAAAATACTGTACTCTCCCATGAGGCCAGAAAACTTGTAAATGATGGAAAAGCACAATTGTTGTAGGTCTCTTTACAATGTTAAAATAGAAGATGCATTATGTCTAGAAGTATGGTACTGTAGAACAGTGGTACATTTTCATAAACAACTTGGTTTTATGATTTGTGTGGTAAAATTGTGTTATAATGCTTAATACATTGGCCTTTGTAGATGGCGCTGCGGTCCTATTAGGTCTAACTCAGTCTGACCTAATTACGTCATTATTCTTCCACCTACTGGCGGTTCTCTTTATTTTTTAAATCATTTCAAATATCAGTATTCAACATTGCATGGTACTTGGTATATTCCACTTCATATGCATCCTCTGCAAAGATAGATTTTGGTGATAGTAAAAACCTTTATTATTATTATTATAGTTGACTTATTCAATGTTAGAATTGACTCGAGATGATTCAAACTTTTAGAAAAAAAAACCTGCTTACCTTCATATCTCTCACACTGGCTGTTTGATCTATTAATGTATTGATCAACAGAAAACAAAAATCTAATCTTCAATTTTATCAGTCAGGGTTCCTGAGTTGAGTTAGAGCGGTCACCAGATGATAAAGATGATTTTTAAGCATAAAAAATTCAGATGGTACAACATGAATCTTTTGAAATAAAACATATAGACCTGTCTCTGAAATACAGTGCCTTGTGAAAGTATTCAGACCCCTTTTGCGTTTTATGTTGCTGCCTTATGTTAAAATACTTTTTTTCCACATCAATCTACACTCTATACACCATAACTGTACGGCAAAAACAGATTTTTAACAAATTGGCAAATTTATTAAAAATAAAAAACTAAAATGATTCAATTGCATAAGTATTCATACCCTTACTGTATGTGGGACACTTGAAATTTAGCTCAGGATTCTTTCTGTTGCTTGTAGATGGTTTGGGACTTGAATGTAGCAACAACAGGGGTAAAGAACACATTTAGGCATGTTACGAACTTATTTCTCCAGGGACAGCGAGGTACTGCCCTCGAATATTTTGAGAGGGGTGAATATCACGGGAAACAGACAACGGTGTGGTCACTGGGAGTGCTCCTTTTCAGCATGATCACCAGCCTTTTCCCCGAGAGCAGTGACATCAGCTGATATCTGGTCCCAGCCAGGCTTCTCCGATGGTGAGATCTTCATCTTTAACAATATCTTTAGAAAAGGACTTCTTATTGACAATGTAGGAATATTTCTTATTTTACAGTTTAGAAAGTGTAAGGTTAAAGTTGACATCTCTCTATTTTTGTGCACAGAATGCTGCCTTTTTATCCGAGGATGTCTGATGAGCGACCCGGAGAAGAGGCTTCATTTGGAGGAGATGCTCTTCCATGACTGGTTTAAGGTACTGTGTCAAAGAAAAACTTAAATTGTTTAAGATATAGTGCTTGTTCGGTTTATCTTCAAATAGACATGGGTGACCCCTCCACCTCTCCAGTCTTAGCGTCTTGCGGGGCTGGCAGGCCGTGGTTGCGTCTGGCGCCTTGCCTTGAGGAAGTAGCTTAAGTTAGTTAAGTACAGCACCATCTAATCAAATTTCTAAATGTTTAACCAGGAACGACCGCACCGCCGTTATCTTGATGCTTTAGTATCACCGGTATGTTCTCGACTCTACACCCGTCTCTGAAAGCTGTCATGACAGAATTAAGAAATGTGGGCCTCGTTTGTAAATTGTGCATATGCAGATTTGATCTTAAAAGGGCATAAAATCCAATGCATACATTTTACAATCAGGGCCCTATAAAACTAGATATTATTGTGTGATCTGTACTCTTTGCATAAAATACCTCTGAAATAAACTGACCCTGGTATAGAGAATAATTGGTGACGGCTACTTAACCTGAAAGTGTCCATTATTGGAAACAATAATTGTGGTTATCCATCTACTCTGAGTAAACTTGTCTCCTAGGAAGTTGCTTAACCTTACTTAGAGAGGAACCTGGACTTGTCTAAAGTGTCATTTCAACATCTGTCAGTGCTGACATTATTGCCTTGTCGTGCACCTCCATTATAGTGTATGCACTTATCAAATCAACCTCAGGCCACACCGAACTTGTGTTGAACCTGGAGTTCTCCAGTAACTGACTCTTCAAGGTACAGCTTAAAACATTTAACATTTTTAGACACAAAACTTCGTGAAAGCATCGTGAAAACAAGCAGCCATAAGCCATCTTTAATATAATTTACACTCACGCTTGCCTCTAGCAAAACAAAATACAACAAAAGTAAAATGTTGACCTCGCTCAACTCGGAAAGAGCATTGAAGTGAAAACACCAAGGCAACAGAAGATTCATTCATACAACATACACTGATCTGGTTGAATACACAATGGGCTGTATCTGTGAGGACATGCTGTGTTCTCTTGGATGCTGAAGAAAGGGGGAAAACATACATTTATGAATTAGTTTATTTCTGGATGTTGAGATGTAAGCTCTTCAGAGCTTGGCCAGGCACTTCTCCAGAGCATCGATATCAGCATCTCCATCTTCTCCTTTGTTTCCGCGTGCGCTGCACTCGACGAACTCCACTCGACTGGACAGCTGAGAAAACTCGAAATCTTTGCCTTTCTTACCGAGATACACCGAGCCCCCAACAGCCCCGTCCTGAGAGGAGAGAGCTGCAGAACGCGTCAGTCTCAGAGTGTTCCTGTGGAGAAAAGACAAGTAACAACAAAACAGATGACTCACAGCGTCGGGGAACGTCAGGCCTACTGTTAAAAGTAATGCATTACAATATCACTCCCCAAAAAAGTAACTAATTATGTTATCTAGTTTTTATGCAGAGTGCTTTGGAAAAGTGCCATGAAAACAAATGAGATTCAGGTTGCCTTACAATTTTTTAATGTTACCCCCAACACTGACGACATCAATGCTACTCGATGCGTCACAGAGAAGTATCTTGCTTGTAAATGTACAAACCCACACCAATGGGGGTTCATCTCTCCAACAGAAAACACATGAAACATCTCGTTTGTAGTCCTGCCATTATGTCATGACAGTAACTCAGTGCACTCCATCAAAGAACAGTGGGGTAAGCGATTACACTACGTCAAGGGCCAAAAAAAATGATCATAGTTATCATGGGTGCAATACTGTTTATAGCTGAAAGTGAGCGACCAATCAAAGCATACAGGCTTTAAAGAGACTCATGTAAAGGTATTCTAGCAGACAGCCATATTATTAGAGCATAATATGTGCACTTAAACATTTATGTCACTGAGAAAGAAATGAGCGAATACTCACATCTCCTTCTCCAACTGCTGCTGAATTATTTTAGCCGATTTTGCCATAGTGATATCTACAATAGAACAAAGAAAACAAACAAACATGATCGAAATCCCTCTATTCACACACTTGTATTCACTAAATAATTCATTTTGCATGTAGTTATTAAAGAAAACACTTTTTATGAAACATTCATTACTGGTGTGCAGCATTTAGACCCAACAATAAATATACAAAATCAACAAAATGTTCTCCTTGGTGCATGGTTATTTATTTCATAGGCTAATTGCTGTATATATTGGAGCACCACGCGTCATATTTGATTGAGAAAGTCAAATTCCCCAATAACCTTGTTTGTTGCAGGCTACCACGAGTGTCGGGGCATTTTTGGCCACAGTGCTGTCCGTGAGGATAGAGTACAGAAACTCAGCCACGTCTCTGACGTCCTTCTGGAAGATGCTGCTGTCCACCACAAACACAACGGCTCTGCAACACGACGGAGAAGCGTGCATTAACACAGACCGGCGTGCATGGAGGTTAGAACAGAAGTCAAACAGAAGAGCATTCTTCTCAACTCACCGAGCCACGGCCTTGTACTTCTCCACAATCTGAACTCTTAAACTTTCATGACCGGGAACATCAATAAGAGTCCAGCTGCCGCCCTGCAATATCAAAAACCATCTTCCAGTGTGCCATTTTGCCAATTACATCGCATGTTTAAAATCTGCTCACAACATCAAACGCATGATGTTAATGCTGTAATGACGCTAAACGACTTACTCTGTCGTGCTTGCTCTTGTACGTGGCACTGCTCTCGGTGATGGATGTCTGAGTTCTTACAAACCTTCCTAGTAACAACTGGAAAAACAAAGCAAATCGTTTCCTTTCTAATGAATATGAAGCTCGTGTTGAATAATGGTTTGAGGAAAACCGGGTTACTCACTCGAGTGAACAGAAGGGTTTTCCCGGAGTCACAGAGTCCCAGGAGCAGCACAGCGTTCCTCGCTTTACTGGAGCCCCAAAAATTACCAAAGAACACTGAAATTAAAAAAAGCGGGTTATCAGAAGTAACCGAGTATGTCTGCACTGCACAATAAAGCTCATATTCACTAAACTTTCAACAGACATATGTGGTGCTTTAAAGTCTTACAGAAAATATGCTCCCTGATTTAAAAAATTATAATAAAATATGACAGCTTTAACATTAGAAATTCATCTCAGAAGCATTAGGGTTTTCTTTTTTAAGTAATTAAATGTTCCAAAATCTCATGAAAGCATTGCAACGGAAAATAACTATATGTATTTGAAAATAATTATATGAATCTGAACTTGGTCTGAATTCTGATATGCTTCTGTATGTTCATGTCAACCCAAAGTCAAATCATTCGTTAAAAGATTATATTTTTGTCCATACAAACATTTCACTAATATCTAATGTGCAGTCAAACAACAAAAATAATAAGTTATTTTGACTAAATGCATCGTATGACTGTTTGCCTTAAAGGCCAGCTGACAGTAAAGCTGTTTTTCTTACCGACGGTGAGGACCACGAGCGCTAAAGCCACGAATATCCCGAGGATGAAAACGGCTTCTTCACTCTGAATCTCTTTAATAAAACGCTCCATGAACTGGTCCTCGGAGAAATCCTCCAGATCTATATGAATCTTCTCGTCCATGTTTGATCAGGCATGGGAAGGCAGCAGAAGACAGCGGAAGTGAACGACACGTGTACTAACTTCAGGACCTGCGAAATTTCGCATTCTACTACGGTGACGGCTTACGTCATGAATATTAATGAGCACTCGTTGCCCTTATCGGCCAATCTGCTTGCAGGGTTGAGGTGCGAGAACTAATTAATATTAATGAGCTACCCTTTGCCATAGTAGCGTTCGTTCAGCTGACCATGGAAATAAAATACGTAGACAAGTGGCAAATTTGCATAATACAGGTCGACCTGTAATTTATAATTTTATTGTGTTTTCAATTCAATGTCTATTAAATTCTTAGGTCGCAGTTGTCTGTCTAATTAACGTTTGGGTAATTCTTCCACTCGTTTAATTGAGATTGCTAAGGGATATTTTATTTGCACGCCGGATACCGATCCTTTGATACATTTAAGCGCACATTTTTATTCACAATTTGATGAGTGGTAGAAAAGGAAACAGCGTCGTTTGCAGGGTTGCCATGTCCCCGGTTTTCCCGCGGAATCGGGCTACTTTAACACCGTTGGCTGTTTCCGCGACCCCAGTAACGTAATATTTAGCACCAGAAACGCGAGTTTTACCAGGCGAAACCCGCCGACGTGTATTTTATTCTACCGAAAGTGACTGTTAACAGATGACCCCCCTCGAAACACTGTTGGACTAGTTATGGAAAGCAACTTGTAGGATTTTTGTTGCGGAAACCTGGCAACCCTGGTTGCCGTCGTGTCGCGCGAGGACCGAAGATGGCGGCTAGCAGCGCCGCGTCGGTGTCTCAGTACTGGAAGCGCTTTAATCTGCAGCAGCTGCAGGTCTGTGCATCTCTGTTACATATTCTCCTTCACGTGTCTCTGTGTGTTTGGCCGCTGTACAGACGCCGGGCTCCTGCGTCGACTTACTCACCGGTTATCTTTGTTTATCAGTCAGCTGCTGGGATGTAAACATTGTCCTCAGTAGACGCAGAACAGACACGAAGTCTCACTTAATGCTAGACACGACTTCCTTAACAGTTTGAATCATTTGGCTTTATGACACTGACTTCGCTGGGGTCATATCGGAGTATTTTATCAGGCTGGATTAATCAATAGTTAGAACTAGTCAGTCTTACTGTGGTTTCTAAACTGTTTGAGAGCCCTCAGTAGTGTATAGGGAGCTGTGATGACTTCTTGTTAGTCACGAGATGCCAAAATGTCAGTCATCACTGTTTCAGCGACTAAAACACACAATAATTGATCAGATTAACTTGTCACAACTTTATTTTTTAATTGTGTACGTGGTTGTTGGTGCTTTAGCATTAAAAAGACCACTTCTGTTCATTTAAAACGCGTCCACAAGTGTAGTAAAAAATAATTTTTAATTAATTAAATATTTTATAATTTTAAATGCTATCAGGGGTTAATAATAGGATGTATTTAACGCAATTATCACCTTCAGTTTAATTTTCTGATTAATATACCAAATCAATGTTCACTACATCTAAAACAGGGAAGGGTTCAGTCATTCATATGCTTTCAAATTAATAAAACTTTTTTTTTAATAATGAAAAAGACCCTGTTTTATGAAAAGCAAGGCTTAATAATATCTCATATCAAAGCAAGGTTGTTTTTAGTGATGCATGCATGTTTCATAAGTTGTGTTTGTCAGACATTCATTAAAATGTAATAAAATCAGGTAATATCAGGGGCAGCTGTCTCTCTAAAGGAAAGAAATGGCAAACCTTAAGATTTAGTTTCAGTGATATAACAACATGCTCAAATGTGGCTCTTGAATAAGAGCTGTATATACAGTGACATGTTGTTTGTTTTTAATACAGCCCCAAAAAAAAACACATTTCGTTTAAAATTGTGTTTATTTTTTCAATTTTCTCCCACTTCTCGAGAGTATAGATGATTTATGTGCCGCAATATATGAAAACAAATATGTATTTTAGACTATGTATTGTTTGCAGTGTATATGTCAAATTCTAAATCAGTAATTCTAATATATAATGGAGTCATATGGATACGTGGTGTAGATAAAGACAGACATGTGAGAGCAGTGTTGTCTTCTCTGATTCTGACACCAGTGTTTTGTTGTTGTTTTTAGGAAGAGGCTAGATAGACTGTGACTCAATTGTATTATTAATGTATTAATTGCACTGTTAATGTAAACATATAAAACGGAGTACTTTTGGTTGCTGTTTTCTTGATAACGTGAGCGAGGTTTATTCATTGCCCTGCTGTAACTGTGCCTTGTTTCAGAGAGAGCTGGACAGTACGGCCACGCAGCTGGCCAGCCGGCAGGACGACAGCGAGCAGTCCAGGAGGAAGCTCATCGACCAGAGCCGGGAGTTTAAGAAGAACACTCCAGAGGTGAGCGCCTCCGTTCAGGGGCACACGCTCCTCACAGTCGGTGTTCATGCCCGGGCTGGACTCCTGTCGTATGGGTATTTTATGTCTCACACAATTCTCTTGAGCTTAGGAATGCATCGCTGACTAAAACTCGCGATTCAGTATAGTATAATCCAAAATTCTCTCAATCCAAGATAGGGGTGGAAAATATGTTCTTATATCAATATATCACACGAAGAGTGTCTGGGTTTTTTTTCTGCAAAAATCACAAACATGATATTGCTTTTATACAACAGTTCAATAAACATCTTAACCCTACACTATTTTGCCAAATAAAAAGGACTCATAGCCACAGCACTGTTTTGCGTCTCTGAGCAACGCTGAATGAATCAACCCGTTTACACGATTCGTTCAATCGCAATGACGCCACCTACTGGCATTTTTAATTACACATAAAAAAAAGGCTTTATAAAAGCACATATGCCCATAAAAAGTATAAATCACTTTAGACTTGTTGAAAAAGATGAATTTGCTGACCGCGCAGATGATCAAAAACTCCGCTTTCCACTGCAATCCTGCAACACAACACACTCAGTGAGAAGTCTCATTGTAACAATTACTGTTATCGATCAAATCCCAGAAAATAGTGAGGGTCTTGGTTACGGTTAGGGGGGATCACTCCTCACAATATCTCAAATACATAAAATTAGGGATGGGCACGAGGACAAGATAAGTGCAGAATGTGCCCTTTATAACACCATTACAGTGCTCTTCTGTAAACCGATAGCTTTAGATGAGTCTGTGTCAGTGTGTGTTACAGATAGAGCAGCACATCCCTAGATCCCTAGATGTTGCTTTCCGTGCAGATGCAATTTTGTGTATGTATTTGATAAATCTAATTTGGGATGCATTCATGTTAAGGCGTTTGAAAAGTGTTTTAGTCCACTGGTGTTTATTCCCTATCTCTCTTCAGATGAAGCAGCTGAAATGACGGTGTCGGAGGTCATTGCCTGCCATCAGTTTTTAACTGTATTATTAATCATTTTTTTCATATGTTTATGTTGTTGTTTTATCATATCCATTTTTGTAGTTATGCAGTTGTCAGAAAAGCATCGAATAAAAAACACATTAGCTTCGAGTAACATGTTATGCTCACTTGTCTTTCCATTGTTGCTACTCTGTATCATTAAAAAAATAGGGTAACAATGTCTTAAATTTACTTTTAAATACCGTAATTTCTTTACCTGATAAAATGTTAATATACCAACCTATTAAAGTACTGAAGTATCTGTTTTGTGCCTCTGAAATGCACTGATAAGCACCAAATGCAGGTGGTGATGAGAAAGTCACGTGATGAACCAAAGCCCATCACGAGCAGCTTTTAAACAGAAACACATATTGAATGTGCTCAGTGTCCTTCACACAAACACTAAACACCTTCATGGGGAGACTCAAACTCAAACATGCAATAAACATTCATTTAACAGCATTAGATAGCTGATAGAAAAACTAGGAGGAAAAATATCAGATTGCAATGCATGGAATTCTGGGAACACTAATTAGTTTTTTCCCTGTAAATTTTACAGGAATTCACAGTTAGCCATTTAACAGGTTCTTATCGTAGTGCTTAGATTTTTCTGTTAAAATGATGGTAACGTGTAACGTCAGTCTTCATAAGCATTATGGGCGATATAAGTTCAACAAAATAATATTTGGTCATATTATTGTGACAGGCCCAGTGCACAAACAAGGGGATTATCAACATGTTGGGGTTTTTGCAGAGCCGAGTCGGTACTAGATGAGAAATATGTTGATGCCGTGGGAAGTCTAGTGTTTTGTTTGCGCATGAAGTACAATTGAAATGCATTGAAGCATCCATGATATTTGATACTGCAGCTTTCTGAGTGCCAGCTCGTGTTTTGTTCTGCATGCTTGCTTCCTGCCTAACTAACAGTCTCTGTGTTCTCTCTGTGTTTCTGGTGTAGGATCTGAGGAAGCTTGTGGCTCCGCTGCTGAAGAGCTTCCAGGCTGAGGTGACTTTTCTCCTGAACCAGATGAATGACTTTATTCAGCGGTGTCATTTACTTTGTCAGCACAAGATGATACAAGACAGTCATTGAGAGTAGATATACATGTTTGAGGGACCATAGCTTGTTTGATACGTGTCTATGATACTTTCTCATCTGTTTCTCTTCTAGATTGATGCATTGAGTAAGAGGAGCAAAGAGTCAGAGACGGCCTTTCTGAATGTCTATAAACGACTGATTGATGTTCCGGGTAAGTCCGAGCGTCATAATCATATGAGGTGCGTGATTAAACATTATAATCAGGAATGCACTCAAATCTAAATTCTTGGCCGAAGCAGAACAAAATGAAACACCGGGTGAATATTGATTTTGGCATATTTTGAAATGACTTTTTTTAAAATCGCATAGACTATATTAAATATTGGGAAGATGTTTTTCGTTCAAAAAATTCACAGAAACGTTACAGAGCAACTGATGAGAAACACTTTCGTGCATCACGCTGCTTGCTATTTGATTCGGCCAAACACAAAAAGAGATGTTTGGCTATTTAATGCAATCAAATTGGTGTATGTACCAATATTCCCAATTAAATAAAGTATTTTTAACTTTATCTTGATACCCTGATTTGCAGCTTGATCGCTTGATATGCCCAGATAGGTCAGTAAATGAAAAGAGCTCATGTATGTTATAAGGACCTGTTTTGTGCTGAAGGCAGTGTTAACTGATGTTAACTGGTGTGTGTGTGTGTGTGTGTGTGTGTAGATCCGGTGCCTGCGTTGGAGTTATCACAGCAGCTGCATCTGAAGGTCCAGAGGATGCATGACATAGACACGGAGAACCAGAAGCTGCGTGAGACGCTCGAGGAATACAACAAAGAGTTTGCTGAGGTCAAGAACCAGGGTGAGATGTGCTCACACACAACACTGGAAACATCGATTGTAGTCAATGTAGGTGACTTTAAACTGTAAGTCAATCTCTGGAGCTGTCAGTATGTGAGAAACACCTCCAGTGCTGGAAGCGGCAGGACCTAGATGATGCACGTTGTGTTCTGTTTGAACTGGTCTCTGCACCATTTTTAATTTCTCAAGTTTTCTTGGCCTGGCTGGGACTGACTGAGTTGTTTGTTTTAGTCACAGCTTCGCTGAATTTTGCAATCTGTTTGTAGAGGTGACCATTAAAACACTGAAGGAGAAGATCAGAGAGTATGAGCAGAGCGTGAGGAACCAGGCAGAGAATCTGGCTCTGGAGAAACAGCAACAGATTCATAAAAACTATGAGGAGAAGGAGAGGTCAGTACCCATCGCGCTCCATCTCGTCTTTATATAACCACAGCTTCAAATATCTAAACCGTGAGCGGTCGCTTTATCAAAGCAATAGACCAGCCACCGAATAACATTTACATTTCTATCAGTTCTGTTCCAGGCCTTTAAGCAAGAGTAGGATTATGCAATTGCGGTTTGTTTTCACAAATGACCCATCATCTGTCTTTCTAACTGGGTTTATATTTACATTAATGTGCAAAATTTAAATATCGCATAAAACATTTCCAAAAAAGCACCATTTCCGTCCTGCAAATCAAGGTCAAAGTTTTCACTTTCTAATAAACTCACTCTAAATATCACTAAGAAAAGTAGGAGAAGCCACTAAGTAATAATTGTCATATATAATAAATAACTAAATATAAATGAATAATAAAAAAACAGGGTGAAACACAGCTACTGTGTCTCATCATTGTTGGTGAGTAAGGTTTCTCTTGTTGTGTTCTAACAGGAAGTTCCAGGAGTCACATGAGTCTTTGGTTGGTAGACTACAGGAAGCTGAACTCAAAGCCCAGACCCTGCAGACAGGTACCAGAGAAACCTCTCTCAGTTGATCTTCTGTCTGCTTAGAGAGCCCCCTGGTGTTTCAGTATGTCAGTGCAGCTCTTCCTCTAAAATAATCCCATTTGCATTTGATTTATGAGTGAAATATTCATTCAAAAGCTCTTCCAGCATATACTAACAAACAAAAGCTCTGCTGAGGAGTGTGTGTGTGTGTGTGTGTGTGTGTGTGTGTGTGTGTGTGTGTGTGTGTGTGTGTCTATGGTTGTCCGTGTGTGTGTGTCCGTGTGTGTGTGTGTGTGTGTGGTAGAAATTATATACTATATGATTATAGATCGTTAGGTTCTTGTTTTACTTTGCAGCACTTGAACGAACTCAGACTGAGCTTTTTGACCTGAAGACCAAATACGATGAAGAATCGACTGCAAAGTAAGTGTGTGTAACTTCACGTGTGGATCATCATTCATATTCATTTATTAACCAGTATTTAATCTCACCTATGATAAACGCTTTCATGTTCAACTAGCTCCTGACTATAAAATTTGATCTCTCACAACGCACTATTCAGCTGAAAAGTATGGGGTCGCTAAAAAGTACTCGGCGCCTAATACTTGTATTTAGCAAGAACACATTAGAAGTCATTTATACAAAAAAAATCAGCTTCAGATAAATGCTGTTCTTTCTGTTCAGTAAAGAAAAATGCATACAGTTTCACAAAAACATTAATATGCTGCGTTAATGCAGTTCACTCATGCTCATGCGTTTGTGCACGTGTATGACAAGAGAGATTACGGTTAAAGGATTTGGTTTTCAGGGCTGATGAGATTGACATGGTGATGACTGATCTGGAGCGAGCCAATCAGGTACAGACTCATTTCATTACCGCTACTGTTAAAAATATATATATATATATATATTTTTATGAAATAATCACACAATATTTCTTTGTCATTTAAATAATGAATCCCATTTACTTACCAAAAATGTAATGTGTTTAAAATTTCATTAATTAAAAGATAAAATAAATGTGGGTGCAACTTTTTCATGCTTTCATTACTTGAAACTCTATTTTTAATAAGTAATGGCATTGGTTTTAGTACATTTTATTTTTAGTAATAAAAATAATGTTTTTTAATTAGCACGTTTTTGTGTTTCGCTTTTTTTACCTAAATTGCTATCGTGGATTTAGTATATTTACCGAATACAGAAATTGTGGTACTGTGACAACACTACATTAATTGTTCAAATGCAAAATTAGTTAGTTCATCACGTGTCTATCATATTGGTCCAAACCTGTAAAATGTTGGCTTGTGTAGAAATACATTTATAAAGTATCATATTGATAATTGTGGTTGTGTTGACTTTCAGTGGAAGGAGAGAAACTTCTCAGGTTTCATATAAATTTGTGTTTTTAAAAAATGAGCCATAGTTTGATGGGTTCGGAACAACAAGAGGTTGAGTAAATGAGAGCAGAATTTCCATTTTTGGGGTGAACTGTCCCTTTAAGAGCTAAGATGGTGGCGTTCATACTCTGATGTGTTTCTGCAGAGAGCAGAAGCTGCTGAGAGGGAGGTTGAAGCTCTGAGAGAGCAGCTCACTTCAGCTCACAAACCATCCCCGCTGCCAACACGGATGGACTCGACCCCTTACACGGTACCTGCTCACCGCTGCTGAGGCCCGTAGAGAGACTATGAGACTGCTGGGTCTTAAACTCCCCAGTGTGGTTTTGCCAAATAAACTAAACCACTGCTATGACCTCATGAAGTATATAATCATGTATGCTATATAAACATTGCGTTAACATAAAATCACAGTTTTGAGTCAACAAAGACAGACAACACTGAACAACAAACAGCAAGAAAAATTAAGCAATTAATTTAAAATTAATGTTGACAAAAGTTTATTAGAGACAGTTCGAAATAATGCAGATAATGTAAGTTATGAAACATTGAAAATAAAGCAAAAAAGTGAACAACAATAGTTCTCATTCCCCGTTAATTCAGTTTCGAGCAACAAAACCTTACAAAATGATTAACAAGAGTAATAATGTAGTGTTTGAAACAGGTATGTGTTACAGTGATGCTTCACACTAGATGCAGGAGACCCAGCCCTGATCTCCGTCATTGCCTTTATTCTTCTACTTTAGCTTAGCTTTAGCTTTGATCATGTCATTTTTTGTGCTCCTCTGTGTTCCTGTTGGTCCACATTCACCTCTTTCATCCGCAGAACATGAGTAATGCACAGTAAAGCTCTGTGTGAGATCGGACACATCCGGCTGTGTCTGTGTGTGTTTCTGTGGCGCTCAGTGTGTGTGTGTTAATCAGGATGAGGCCGAGCTGGTGGTGCGCTCGAGTCTGGAGGCGGAGCTCAGTGCGAAGGAGCGTGAGATGCTCCAGCTGGTGGAGGACGTCCAGAGACTGCAGGCCGGCCTGTCCTCGCTCCGAGAGAGCTCCGCTGCACAGATCAGCCAGCTTCAGCAGCAGCTCCAGAGCCAGACCGCCACACTCAAGGTAGACAGCCTGCTCAAACCACTCGCACGTTACTCTCCGCTTTCAGTTTACAAGACCGAACCGGTGTCCTAAAGCTGACGTCCGGCTCAAATTTTTAATGTTTGATTTTTTTAAAAAGTATTTGCATTTTTTTGGCAAAGTGCATCCACGTGTTACTGTACGTCTGCCCTCATCGTAGTCTTTTTATTTATCCAGCATCTGGAGGAGAAGCTGCAGACGCAGGCCGACTATGAGGAGATGAAGAAAGAGCTCAGGTCAGAGAAGTTCCTGCTGCACTCCTGCTGATGACTCACTCGTCTCACGGCCTTTAAAGCAGTAGTTGAAGCAGTCGGTCTGCGCGGGAAACCATAGACTCGTGCAAACCCCCGTCTCTGCTTAAAACCTAAAACGTCTGAGTCTTGGGTATGTTGTATTATTTGAACATAGCTGAAGTAAAGCTGGCACATTTATGTCAACAGCATCCTGAAGTCGATGGAGTTTGGGCCGTGTGACAGCTCCGCGGCACAGGTAAGCAAGGGTTTGTTTGTTTTATTTCTGTGTGTGATTTGTGGTGTTGATCTAACGTGACGTTCCGTCGCAGGACTCCTCTAAACCTTTAGAAGTGTTGCTGCTGGAGAAGAACCGCAGTCTGCAGTCTGAGAGCGCGTCTCTGCGCATCGCCAACACCGAGCTCAGCGGTGAGGAAATACCAGCATCTCAAAAACTGCTCGACAGCTTCACATCTTAATAACCTCTCAAAAGAAAGCACACGCAAATAAGTCTTTATTGATTAACAGTATGCCATAATTAATACAATACTCAGCTGGTGTGTGTGTGTGTGTTTAGGCCGTTACGCGTCTCTACAGCTGGAGTTCTCCGCAGCAGTGAAGACCAGCTCTGAGCAGAAAGAGCTCATCCTCAAACTAGAGCAGGATCTCAGCACCATCCAGACTATATCACGACCGGACGCTGAGGTCAGACGCAGACGCCTCTCATCATCTCTATAATAACTTAGCTTTCCCTTTGATTTACTTGCAGATTTCTATTTAGCAAAGATCAATCAGTAATAATCATTTGAAATGTTTCAAAAGCTTTCTATAAAAAAAAAATGTGTTGTTTTAAAAATTCCAATAAAAATAATTAGCAGCACAACTGTTTTCAACATTGATAATAATCAGAAATGTTTCTCAAGCAGAAAATCAGTATATTAGAATGATTTCTGAAGGATCGTGTGAAAATTCAGCTGCTCATCCCAAGAAACAAGCAATATTGTGAAATATTGTTACTTTTTACTGTATTTTAAGCAAATAAAATCAGCACAATAGCCAAAAAATAAAGATAGTAGTGACTTCAAACTAGTTGTTTTATGTAATATAAGTGTCTGATCCCCGAGTTCCCATTGAAGACTTCACCAGCAACCAGTTTTAGTTTAGATTTTCTCTTCTGGACAATGTCCAGAACACTGAAAAGCCAGTTAGTAACTTGACCTGACTGTGAAGAATACTGATGCACACTTTGTAGGAGTAAAACATCGTATGTGAACCTGTTCCAAATGACAGGATTTTTCAGGGGATACGTGAACGGACAGCTAAACCCAAAGCACAGCCAGACACGAGTCACGGTCATTTGTGATAGCGACTGATTGTTTTTTGTCGTCTAGGGAGCAGACAGCAGCGTGGTGATCGTCCCGGAGCCCATTAAAGAGGCCACCGCTCTCTTCTCAAGTAAACTAAAGCACATGTTCACATCTCCATTTGATGCTGATGGACATAATGCCATGAGATGTTCATGCAGCTGTTTTTCTCTGTGTGTGTGTATTGAGGTGTGGGCGGCTCTCCTCAGACAGAGCTTCCTCAGGGTCAGATGGACTCTCTGCTGTCCATCATCTCCAGTCAGAGGGAGAGATATCGCTTGCGTAACCAGGAGCTGGAGGCCGTGAGTTCACGTCCCTGTAATGATTGCTGATGTTCAGAGGAAGAGAGGCTGAGTGTGCCTTGTTGTTGTTCTCGGTGTCCGTCAGGCAAACAGCTCCCTTCAGCAGACCTTACAGGCTCTTCAGAGTGAGCTGGACAGCCTGCGGGCCGACAACATCAAGCTTTACGAGAAGATCAAGTTTCTGCAGAGCTACCCAAGCAGAGTGAGTCACAGCGAGTCTCTCCTGTCTGGATGATGAATAAACCTGGACATTTCAGCACTAAGGTCTAAGCCAAACCCTAGACTAAAATGTAAACCTGAGCTGTTTAAACTTAAAACAGGTCAATGCATGTTTATAAAAATTACTTAAATATCTTACCTGAACTATGGCCTAATCCTGTGTATGAAACAAGGCTTTAATGCCTTAGTGTTTATTGAACTATTTATTTAAAATCGTTATCTGATTGTCAAGGGTGCTGATATTCGGGAAAAAATGTTTTTGGGGAGATTTTACTATACCAACAGAAGGCAGAAATTATACAGGAGCATTTCAGCCCCAGTATCTTCACATTCGGGCTCGTTCTACTAAGCTCTCAAGACGTGTTTGTTCATTTTTTGCTAAATAAGTGATGCACTCAATGACAGCAAAAACGATTTTGTCGGAGATGACATGCATCGCACACCCTTACTAGTGCCATACTTGTGTAATAATTGGGCTTTAGTATAATGAGATCTCTTGTGTTGAGGGCCTGAATGAGATTGTAGGTCAGTAGATGGCTAACACTAAACCCTGGCGTGTGTTTGTGTGTTAGGCAGGAGACAGCGACGATACGGTGATGCGTTACTCGTCTCAGTACGAGGAAAGACTCGACCCCTTCGCTCCGTTCAGCAAGAGGGTGAGAATGCGGAAATATTGTTGCTTTCGTGCATTCAGGTTTTAGCTGTGACGTCTTCATAACGTGTCTCTCTCTTCAGGAGCGTCAGAGGAGATATCAGAGCCTCAGCCCGTGGGACAAGGCCACGCTCAGTCTGGTGTGGGATCTGTGTTTGTGCTTTAATCACATCCAGAAAGAGTTTTTGTTTACGTGTGTCGTATGCATTATTAATATGCATTAATATATGCATAATAAATACAACTAATGTCACAAGTAATTCTGAAAATGGAAAAAAAAATAGCCATTAATATTAGTATTATAAGTATTCTATTAAACATAGACTGTTATTATTATTATTATTATTATTTATACTATTTACTGTTTTATACTACAGTAATATTAATTAAAGGAGTAGCATAATTGTTTGATTGGCTTCCCCCCCCTTTCTTTCTTTTTTTTTTTTTTTTGGTTGTATAATTTAAAAGAATAGTTCACCCAAAAATTAAAATTTACTAAAAAAAAGTGCACTCTCCTTCAGGCCTCCCAGGGTGTAGATGTGCTAGTTTCTTCATCAGAAGAGATTTAGAGAAATTTAGCATTATATCAAAAAAGCCCCACACACATAATAATCCAGAAGTAATCCACACCACTTCAGTCCAGAAAAGAATGTCTTGAGAAGCCAAAAGCTTTAGACGTAAACCATGGCTTTTGATCTGAGATACAACAGGAGATAGACTTATTATTATGAATTAATGCTCAACAGAAAAATGTTTGAGTGCTGTATCTTTTTCATCTCTTGTCAATCAATCAGTCATTTTTATTTCTATAGCTCTTTTAACAACACAGGTTGCATCAAAGCACTGTACAGTATAAGGTAGAAGAACACAATGACAGTCTTGTCTTCTCAGGGTCGTGTGATCCTCTCCAGTAAGACGGCCAGAACCGTGGCCTTCTTCTACACGCTGATCCTGCACTGCCTCGTCTTTCTGGTAAATCACATGATCCCTGGCCTACAAGACCCGTCAGGGTGAATGTTGCCCTGCTGTTTTAAGCGGTTTGTCTCTGTCTCTGTCTCTGTCTCTGTGTGTGTGTGTGTGTGTGTGTGTGTGTGTGTGTGTGTGTAGGTGCTGTATAAAGCTGCCTGGAGCGAGAGCATCGGTCGGGACTGTGCTGCGTTTTGTGCAAAGAAGTGAGTTTCCTGAATGATGTTTGATGGAATGACTTCCTGGTTCACTCGCTCACTCTCTTCCTCTTTCTTCCCTCAGATACTCAGACCACCTGCACCGTTTCCACGAGGATGGAGACATGTGGCAGTAGCGGCGTCTGCCCCCTAGAGAGAGCTCTTCTTAATCATAGCTTGTGCTTTCACTCCTGGTACTAGGACCAGGTTAGCTGGGGAATATACTGGGTTAAATACGAAACTCACAGGTTTGATGAGGAGATCTGTTAGCGTCTATTTGACTTGAAATCAGTCGTCTCTCACACCTGCCCAGAGGGATCTGTTGTTCTTGCATACATGATTATATCGGCGGTAATGGTTTATTTAACTTTGTGCCAGATACTGTCACAAGCATCTGCACAATATTTATATCCTTTCGTTCGGAGGTGTAGTCTCTTAAAGTATAAATTTAGGCTTTCAGGGAATGGATGTTTTCTTTATTTTGAGCTAACTCTATTAATAAAAGTAATAAAATAAAATGAAGTTTGGCGGTTTTTTATGTTTTTGAAAGGAGTCTGTGCTCATCAAGGCTGCATTTAAAAAATATATTTATATATAGTAAAAACAGCAATATTGTAAAATATAACAATTTGAAATAACTTCTTGTTTGTTAAACTCATCTTCAGTCTTCAGTGTCGCCTGATTCTTCAGATATCATTCTGAGACGCTTTTTGTGTGAAAACTGGATTCGCAGATGAATATAAAGTTCAAAATCAATCAATCAATCATTTTTATATATATATAGCGCTTTTAACAACATGGGTTGCATCAAAAGAACAGCATTGATTTGAAATAAAAATCTACTGTAACATTGTGAATGTCTTTACTGTCTCTTTTGATCAATTAAATGCATCCTTAATGAATAAATGTATTGTTTTTTGTTTTTCAAAAAACATATCGTCTCCAAACCTGAACGGTATGAACCAATAATTGGAGGTATTTGCAGATAATCAATCAATCTTTTTTAACAACCCAGACTGTATCAAAGCACTGTACAGTATAAAGTAGAAGAGTACAATGACAGGGATGTATAAAGAAGAGATTGAACAGTTTGTTATTAAATGCAGACGGTCTCTGGAATTAAATCGATGGTAATCTCTAGAAATGAAGTGTCTGTAACTAAACAAGCCAGAGGATTCACAGAAGCATGTCTTTAAATATATAGATGTGTGAAGTGACATGGCACTGAAAGCAGCATCCGCTGAATCTAATTATTAATAAACGAAGGGCTTCCCGAGGTCTGCTGGCGCTGGTCGGTCCCGAGCAGTGGGCTTCAAGAGTTCATCTTTTTCATCGTGGAGGCGGACGTTAAAGGCTCGTTTTGTAATGAATAATTAGTGAGCCTGAAAACCGTGTCCTCCGTCAGTCTGCAGATCTCCAGCGGGGTGTTGTGCGCTTGAATAATTCATCTAACGGCTCCTAATGAGTCCAGACCCTCAGCGGTTCAGCCAGGAGCAGCTGGATCTGAACACGAGATGTTTCTAACACACACACAGATTGTGTTCGTCTGAGAGACGTGGCAGTCATGTCTTTCGGTGAGATCCTGGTTTAGTTTGACCCTCGTGACCTCTGCTCCTGTGCGCCAGCACGCTGCTTCATCACATCGGCCCGCCTGATTTCCTGTGACAGCGTCTGCCGGCGGTCTCGGGCCCATGTGACCGCACCCGGCCAATCAGAGAGCGTCTGATGTGGCGACGTGAGACCGATCTTCACCGCAGCTGCAGATTATGTCTCACTGAAGCTGCTTGTGAATATAATCCCAGCTTTTTTCTGTTTTGTATGATTCCCTGGACCTGCAGGGCGTTTGGTGTGACATCTATAAAGATCTCTGTGTTATTTACCCACAAACACTGCATTAAGACGAACACAAACAGTGCATATGTAGTACTGATGCTGAGCTCAAAACTCCACGATCATAACTTTGATCCTTCCTCGGTTGAATTAAGATTATGAATTATTTTAAAGCACAGCCACCACGAAATCAGGCTAACTTTGAGATCGTTCTGAGGTTAAAAGCTTAAAAATAAAGATGCTTCCATGTGCCGTTAAAGAACCTTTAACACCTTTCTGTTTCTTCTTCAGATTATAAAAGTGTAAGAAAGAGGTGGTTGACTGTATGGTTCTTCGTGGAACCTTCTAAGCATCTTTATTTAAGGCTAAAAACCAAAATTAGGTCCTATTATGTGTCCTAAACTCCTGAAACATTACCGTCTCATATTTTAGAACAGTTTAGAGCTTATGAAAGACGAGTCAGTGTGTGAAAAACAGTAACTTTAATTGATTTCAATTCATTTAGTGACACGTGGGTTCCTTCTGTAGTTTGACCGTGCTGTCTGATAATAAATGATTGAAGAATGAGTGCAGTAAACGGCTGAACGACGGACAGACGCTGATATATCACACGACTTGATCATCGGTCGACACACACGGGCCTGCAGCTGCTTGATTTTTAAAGTAAGTAGCAGATGTGTGTTTGAGACACCGAGCACGCTCCCATGAAACCTGCGTTGTTTGATGAGAAAAGCACATGCGTCTAGAGTCCAGCTCTCCAGGATCGTGTTGATCCGCTCTGCTCCCACAATGCTTTGCGGCTCAGTGTTTGGATCCTGTTACTGTGTGTGAAATGCAGCTGGCGTGGAGCTCCAGGATAGACTGATATAACATGCTAGTACATCTAATCGGTTTGGACAGAAGCCTGCGTGATATTTAGGTTTTTTTTTTTCACAACTATAGGTCATTTGAGCAAAATAAATAAACACCAGCTGATCTTCATCCTTAAAAAGACCCACAAATGCACCATGCTCGGTTTGTTTTGAGGGTCTCTTTTTAAGGAGGTTCATCTGAATGGTTCAGTATATGCGAAAACAATCTTACATTTATTTTTTAAAACCTGCCTAAAACCTTTTAATGCTCCATCATTTGAATTAAGATAATCGTTCCCTTTTAAGCTGCCACAAAAACAGATTTAGATCGCTGGAGGTAAAATACAGATCTAAAATCATGACAATATAGTTTCATAGCTGATGCTGTTTGGGAAACAACATTTTTGCATAGCTGTAGGGGACACTGGCATCTAACAGTGCTTTGGGGGATATGTTAAAAAAAATAACATCAAATCATAATCATGAAAATAAAGCGTAAACCCATATGAAATAAAACAATCCTCCTGAAACAGCTGTGTTTTATAGCAGTCGCTGCCCTTCATGGGTGTATGTGTAATGAAGCATTCAGATGTAAAACCTCCTTTGTAATCATTCATTTTCATAAGTAACTAATTTATTTACACTTTTTTCCTCAGTAGGCTAACTTTAATTAGCCTAGCTATTCTGCAACACCAATGAAAGTGTTACTATATATAAGTGTGTGTGTGTGTGTGTGTACATGAACAGAGCATACAGTATGCAGTACACAGTACAGACAGCAGCAGTGAGATACACACTCATGTGATGTGATCCTGATGGAGGAGGATGATGCTCTGAATCACCTTCACTCAGTGGTGACCAATGACTTCATGACGTGGCCCATTTAAGGGCCAATCGGAAACGGCGCCGCGTCCCCTTTAAGAGCAGCTGCATTGCCTGGAGAATAGATGCGCGCGCGTCATGTCTCCGTCTCTGTACCTCTCACTTATGGATCATACAGCGATGCGATGCGCCGGACCTCCCCACGAACCTCCGTCGATGGATGTGGAGTAACAGCTCTGGCGTCAGAGGCAGCGACGCGTTTATCGGAGGTGAGAACGAACGCGTGTGTTCCGGGGGCCGCGCGTCAGTTCGAGACGCGTCCCGGAGCGCGCGTCGGAGCGCGTCCTCAATGAACGGCCCTTCGCTCTCATTCATTCTGCGCCGCTTCACTCACACGCACGCGCTCGCTCGCTCGACGGGGGGATCGAAGGCTAGTGTGTGTCACGGTCTCAGCTTCTGGGGATGCTGCTTCAGTGTTCGTCATCTGCACGGTGTTTTGTATCGATGCAGACGTGTGTGTGTGTGTGTGTGTGTGTGTGTGTTATTGATTCAGGCCTCGTGCACCGGCTTCATTCACAGGGATTCACAGCATCATGTATCATCCACCCAATAACAAAGAACCTTAAATAACCAAATTATACATGCATGTGTGCACAGATGCATAAACACACTGTACACACACACACACACACACACACACACACACACACACACACACACACACACACCTACAGGGTTTAAGGGGCCCTAGAGGAGGACATGAGAATGGACCCTACCGGTGTAAACACAAAAATCCATAAAACCGCTGGAAAACAAGGATGCTTTTTCCAGCATCAAGTAAACGGCAAGCTGTAAATGTAACTGCATTTAGGCTAAATGCATTTTGAACTTTTGCAATTCACTTAAAAAAATTGGGGTAACGATAAATAATCACAAATAAATGTCATAGTTTCTTAAATGCTTTGAGAAGATCGAAGCCGCATGCATGTCTCTAAAGGAAAGATTACAGGTGAAGAAGTGTTCATAGGATAATGAAATTGTGACTTGTGTAAATTCCCCCGTATCTCTGTAAATGTTTATTTAGAGCAACGAAATCATTACGTGGAAGTAAAGTTTATAAAAAAAAAGAAATGTGGCATTATTAAAACAATTCTACAATAGATGTGTGACGTGTGGAAGCCCTACGAATTGTAATGAGGAAACTCTACCATGCATAAATCTAGCGTGAATGCTGGAAGTGGACCTGGAAGAAGACCGAGAGGAGGATGCTTTTAGTCTCTTTAAAGATCTCGTTTGGAGCAGCGTAGATCCTGGTTGAGTCCAAAATAACAAGCAGCCACCTAAATATTCGCAGATTGTTTGCCATAAATTCCTTTGATGTCCTTAAAGGACAAACCTGTCTCAGGAAGCTTCAGCAGGGTTGTGGTCCAAAACACACCTCAGAATCAACCAAAGAAGTCCTCGAGCGTAGTCCTGTGATACCTTGCCATATGTTTATCAGCTTCATTACGCTATAGAAGAAGACTCAAAAAGCAAACTATACAAAGGGAGGTTGCACTGAATATTCAAGGCAACATTTTTCTTTCTTAGTTATTTTTTACATTCAATATTTGATCTATTTGTGGAGGCCATTGAGTTGTGCTGTGCCCGTCTAGCACACTGATCGTGTGTGATGTTCTCGTCTTCAGTGAATGGCTCTTATTTTCAGACAGATGCTGGTCTGTGTCATTCTCTGCATTGTGATTGAAAAAGAAGAGAGAAGAGACCACTGCGTGCCTGTCACAAAAGCCATTAATTGTTACAGTTGTGTCTCTTTATTTAGTAGTCTCCTGAATAAGCCGTTTCACTATGTTTATATATGCTCCACAAGACAAGATCATAACCTTTCTGAGAACAGCAGGAAGTCAAACTGTTCAGGACCAACAAGGAGCTCGTGATTAACTATCACAAAACAGAAAGACAGTCGTGGATCGTTCAGGAACTAACGCAGTAGTGAGATTCAAGGGTATGTAAACTTTTGAACGAGGTCATTTTTAGAAAAAATAAATGGAAAAAAACGCATATTAAATAAATAAATGAACACCTGTTATGTTAAATATATATCGTAGGACGGTATTTAATAATTAGCCATTTTGATGATTTCTTCAGTGTGAGGGTACTTCTTTCTGTCTTGGTTTGTGGTCTGCTTTGGTTAACACGGTTAGTCTTGCAGGAGCTTCAGTCTGTAGACATTTCGTGTTCTGCTTCTGCTGTTTCTTTATCCCACAACATTTACAAAATGCATATATTGAGTAAGGGCTGCGTGTGCATCACGTGATGATGGGTGCTTCGTGTGAGTTGTTTATCATATTAGGAAATGTTGACTAAATGGCGGCATCATAAAACGTGTGTTTTAGATCGGCGCAGCTCTGTGACCGATCTTGTGTTCACATTATTATGCGTAGGCTTCATTCAGTGTAATGAAATGTGACTTTAATGTGGTGAATGATGATCATTTATAATGCTACTGTAAAGGTTTCATGGAAATCCCCTTCATGCATATAATGGAGATGCTTGTGTGTGGTTATAGGGTTTCGTTTCATTAACTATCACGCCTTTATTTGATTGAACAATAAAGATTAAAAATGTGTTTTTTTTAAAAGACAAACATAATCCGAGATCTGTTGTAGTGTTTATTATAGTGGAGATGTTCCCAGACTGCTCAGACAACTCCAAATTGTTGACATTTCTTTAGAACATTTACAAATCAATAGCTTTTGTGAAATTTGTTCAGCCGAGTGAAAATACTGCTCACTAAAAAGATGGGATTTCATGAAAATCATTCAAGATCTCTTCGTATGGAAATTTCACAAAGCTTCCTTAGTAAGTTTTAAAAACGTGTAGTCAATAAAGCAGTATGAGGCAAATGAGGAATATTAATTTTACCAGCGAGAGGGTCTGTCTGTTTTTAGGCACCGTGTGAAGCTAACTTCCTGAATTTAAATGCATAAAACAGCTTAATTTATAAAATAAAAGCAGTCTTGTGATTTTCTTTTGCTCAGAAATTCTGTGCTGTGTATTTAATTTTTTTTCTCTTGTTTTCATAAAACTTTGATTTAAATTAATCTTTTAATTATTGAAAATTAGGCAAACTACTATTAAAATTAAAACGTGGAAGAAATGTGTGATTATTCCTCAAAATAATGTTTGTTTCATTTTAGTAGGCTAGCAGTAATAGCGGTGGGCTATGTATATTTTACTGAAAAAATGGCAATAGGCACAATGACTTCCAATTAAACGGGACTTTTATTTTGACAGGTTGTTTTGAACATCTTTACAGTTCTGTGTATGTGATTTAAATGAAGTGACTCTCAGAGCAGTTTTCCGTGTGTTTATGTCCTCGTTTAGTAAGACGGCAGACACTGAAAACCCCTGCGAGCGCCATTTCCAAATATGACAATAATTGAATGAAGCCTGAAACCGATCTGAGAATATCGGAATTCATCTGCTTATTTTCTGCTGACGTGTTTGTGTGTCGTATCAGATCTGTGCCACACTGGAGGAAGAAATAGGTCGGTTGAACGGTGTAATGTAAATGTTGCCTTTTGTTTCACACTTTCTGATTTGCATCCTGACCTGTCTCTCTCTCTCTCTCTCTCTCTCTCTTTCTCTCTCTGTGTGTGTCAGTGGTTTGCCAAGGCATTGGCATGGCCTAGTAATGAATGGCGACGGGGCTCCCAGCAGCCCGGAGCACTCCTCCTGCACGCTGCCCGACTGGAAGGAGTTCTGTGAGCTTCACGCTCGAGCTTCTGCCACCGATTTTGCCTACAAGTTCCGGCAATTCATCAGCGAGAACCCATGCTACGACGCGCCCGGGGCTGACGCCAGCTTCTCGCAACACTTTGCTCAGCACTTCTTAACCTGCTTCTCTGCCGCCCTCGACCAAGTTCCTGGCTCTCCGGGCGACTCCTCCGCTCCCAAGTACAGCATCGTGCCCTTTGTTGGCATACAGAGCTGCACGCTGCCCTTCAGCCACGACCTCTACCATCGGCGCAAAGACGTGGGGGCCTCGAGCGAATCGCTGGATAGCATGGACAGCGGAGGGGGCGGAGCCAGCGGACAGGAACAGCAGACTCCCACCCGTAAGCTGGCGACCGTCAGCCAATCCAGGAGTTCGGAGGATGTGTCTTTGGGCCGACGCAAGGCTCGCTTCAAGAAGGGCTTCTCCCTCCGCAACATGAGTCTGAGCGTGGTGGATGGGGTGAAGGAGATCTGGCACCGCAGGGCTTCTCCAGAACCGGACCCCTCGGGGGGCGCCAGGAGGACCAATGGAGCCGAATCCGTGGGGTCCGAACACTGGAGCCAGAAGCTCCGTCTGCCGCGGGGCACTCAGGGCCATAAGGCGGAGCTGTTGGAGATCCAGAGGGAGGGCGCACTGCGGTACATGGTGGCCGATGACACTAACTGTATGGGAGCGGCGCAGTGGCAGAAGTGCAGGTTGCTGTTGAGGAAGACCGCCGCGCATCTAGACGTAGGAGAGAAGTTCCAGCTTGAGTTCTACGTTCCACCAAAGGTAGAGGAGCACCCTGGTAAAACTCTTATTAGTATGCAAGTTTGTGGGTTAGGGCAGGGGTTCCCAACTCAACACTGCACGTTTTCTGTTCTCCTTAATCAAACGCACCTGATTCAGATCATTAACTCGTTAATAGAGTTAATAGAGACTTGAAATGGGTGTGTCAGACAAAGGAGAGATGCAAAATGTGCAGCGTTAGGACGTGGTTGAGAACCACTGGGTACTTTTTGGGTACCGACCGAATTGCCTTGGTACTATTGAGAATCAAAAAACGTCTTGTCATTTGGTACTAAATTTTGATAACTAAGGGGTTAATCTTAAGGTCAGACCTTTTGTTGACCTCTTGTTTTCATCCTAAGGTCAGTGAGCCAGCCGGTGCGTTCGATTAGAAATGAAACAACGCAGATTGACGTCCACCAGAGCCATCCGTACACGTACAGAACGGTCTGCTCTCTAATAGCTTGCAGGAACACTTTTTTCTTTATTCTTTTTTTTTTGTAACTTCTGACAGTCTATAGGCACTTTGAAACTGGAGGAACTTTTTGTGCCCTTTACTTTTTTGGTGTATTCGCGCAGCAGAAACTAGGAGCGTATTTAGTTCTAGTAACTCTGAACTAAGAGTTCCTGCTGCCGGTGTCCCGCTTGGGCCAAGTAGTACAGCTCAAAACATGACCATTTTTAGCAGCAGTAGCATTTTAGCAATTTGAGATGTCTGTTCATTATTCAGTGCAAGGAACTGGTTACGATTAGTGCCACCAATATGGCTGACTTCTGGATTAATGATGTGTTATGAAAACACTCTGTAGCGGTTTCAGTTAAAACAAGGTAAGTGAGAAGGTCTCAGAGAAGGTGTTTTGTTCCTGAATGGATCTGTTTTTGCACTTGCCCAAACTTGCCGCTGGTTCTAGTATCATATGTATTAATATATGGCAGGGCAAAAACCCGACTCAGCAAAATAGCTAAATAATGTTCACTTTTCGTTATCTACAAAATCCCCAAAACCACAGAGATATATTTGCAACACGCACACACACACCGTGTGTCGATATCACAAGTTCAACTAGTATTATTTTACTAAAACCGTTTCAAAACAACGTCCCATAAACCTTGGGTTTCCAAAACATTCCCATGTATCTCATTCATGAAGACAAACAGCCAAACAACCAAACGGCCATAAGACTAAAAAACTATGAAATATAATATAAAAAACAATATAATGTAAATTACTAATATAATATGCATAAATAATCAATTAATAAATCAGTGAGTATAAATGGCTATAATGATAAATGATTGATTTAATTGGAATAATAAAAAAGAATAAATAATAAATGATTAAAAACTGAATAAATGAATATAAAAGAAAGAAAGTAAAACACTATGCAAGTGTATGGTTGCTCTTTTGAAGGAAAACACACACAGGCTGTATTTGAGGATCCTCAGACTCTTCACCACAGAGATATAATCTTGTACGGAGGGGGAGCAAATCCACGCTTACAAATAAACATTACATAAACGAGACCGGACGAAGAAACACGGAACAGATTCAGACTCATAAGGGTGACTAATGAGGTGAATTGAGCACACGCACCAACATAATCACACGGAGGACATGGGGGGGAAAAAACACAAAACAGTCCAAGGGCGTGACATATTTAGAGCCAGTTTACCAGGAAGTGACGATTTTGTTCTGTTTGACTTGGAAATGGTGCGGCGGTTGTTTTATGCAATATACAAATTAGCTTGCACACAAGCTAAATGTGCAACTTTTGATGGAAACCCTGCTAATGACACGTGCACATATTAGGCGTGAACAAACACATTTAGATGGGAATGATTTCAATCGGGGTTGGCTGGAACTGTCTAGGCTGGCTGGTAGGATCTTGATGAACTGCTGGCTGTCTGTGAGACCGGTGTGTGACTGGATGAGACGGGACGAGCAGGTGGCGAGCAGGACGAGTGCAGTCCTACATGATGTGGCTGCGTGTGTCCCTCAAGCAGGGTTTGGTTAACCGCGTCCACTCATGAGCTCCGCTCTTCTGCAGCTGGAAGAGGAGTACGTCCCTAGTTGTTCACTACCTGCGTTCAAATGTACTGCGTTGAAGCATGAAGGTTTGCCTGCACGGTTTCTTCTTTTGCTTCATGAATGCTACTCGCGTGTGAGAGAGATTCAGGCGAGAGAAGCCAAGGTTTTGACTTAAAAAGGTTTTTTTGCATAAAGCATTGAGATTAGATTGAGACTCAGAGTGATGCACAAAAAGCATAGGAAGTACGTGAAAAGAGCATTTAGCAATTTCCAGAAAAACATTATAACACGTTCTTTGATGCCTCCCTCCCAAACGTTCACATACACACTTATGTCTTATTGTATTATTTTAATGTGTTCTCTTCATTATGAACACACCAGTTTGTAGCACAAACATTTGACTGTTTACTGCACGTGGATATTGTTCTCATTCTTACTCTGCAGCAGCTAATAACCAGAAGTGCCACACATTCAAAGAAACCCAGGTTTAAAAATAAGCTGGATACAGCACATGCATGTTATGGGAATCACCGAAAGGAGAACCAAATGTTCCCCTTTTTTGGGAGCCAGTGCTGGATTTGATGGAACACGTGACGGACTAGATTTAGACGTTCCAGGCTTCTTTATCATAACTGAAGCGAAGGAAAATAATAATGCAAATCAACGAACAATTGAAGATGACGCGTATGGAAAAAATATCTCAGAAAGCAGAATTGAGCACTTTGTCATCAGTTGTTGCCGTTCTAAGCTCCATCAGAAATAAAGTCCTGCCTCAAACACGCTGGCCAGAAAGAACAACTTATTGGCCGATGGTGATATTTGACGTGTCAAAGACCGGCCTTGGCAATATAATGTTTTCAGGCATTTTTTAAAACTTGTGGTTATACAGAATAAGGCATTAATAAATGCTTTAAGTACTAATAAAGAAAGTAATATGTCAATAATAGACATGAGGTTACGAGATTATCTTGCTCACCCCAGGGGCAGGTTGTTTAGCTTGTTTCAAGGAAAAACTTTTCTGAAACTTTTTCTGAAAAGAAGATCATTTTTTACTTGTCTAGAAATGTTCACATTTCCCAAAAATGTAGATTGAAAAGTTAGAAAAGCAGCCTGTAATGATGAGATGTGGGATTCTCTGACATGGATTACCGCAGTCATTTTTATTATCTTTCAAAGATTTGATGTCCTTCAACTCTAGTGATCAGTTTTTCCTGAATAGCACTGATATGTCTTCTCTGTAGTGTGCTTTAGCAGTATGCACGAGGCGCTCAGGGAACAGGGCTGTGAGACGGTTGAGATATTTGACCGGTTGATTCCACTCGACTTGAGAATGTGGTGGATGAATAATTTTTTTTGATTCCGGTGCAGCTTCAGCTAGCAACACACGTGAGGTGGACAGATGAAACCCACATATGTTAGTAGTAATGGTTTCCTCATTAAAAATGAGTCAGATCCGGCCTCTTAAAATCCTATTCCACATTTTGGTTTTGTTCGGAAGGCTTCAGGGAGATTTTGGGAAGCGGATCTCAGAGCAATTTTGGTCCCTCAAGACGGCGCTAATAACTTCCTTTTCCTGAACGAGCTGAAGACGGTAAAAATAGAGGCTGAGTGAATGCGTATCCATGCCACTACGGCATAAACAGACGTATCGGGTGCGTGTTTGAGTCGAGTCCAGCTACTGTCTGTCTTTATGTGTGCTCAGAAACTAATAGAGCATATTATAATGACTGTGAGTGAGGAGCCCCGGACAAATGACGTGAGGGACAGAAGCTGAATGAATCAGTCCGGTGACGTCCGTGTCTTCATGCAGTAAAGCTTCAGTCATCGGTTTCACTGATGTTTTCAGAACAACATCCTCTTTCCTAACAAATGAGACCATAACTGATGAAGTTGGGCAGATGGAAAGGCTAGTTTTGGAAATAATGAATGCAAATGTGACCGTGGACCACAAAAAAAGTCTTAAGGGTCCATTTTTGTTTAAAGTAAGATCTATACATCATCTGAACTAAATATTTTTTTTATTGATGTGTAGTTTGTTATGATAGGACAGTATTTGGCTGAGAAATCTGGAATCTGAGGATGCAAAAAAAAATCGAAACCGTAAAGTTGCCAAAATGAACCGCTTAGCAATGCATATTACTAAGAAATGTACAAAATATCTTCGTCGAGCATTACTTAATATCCTAATGATCGTTGGCATAAAAGGAAAATGGTTTATTTATAAGCCATACAATGTATTGTGGGTTGTAAACTATTTGTGCATTGATTGCAATAGTTACACTCAGGCTAGTGTTACAGTAGACTACACGAACATGCTATGAAGCGCTAGAGAAGTCAGCGAGTCTCACGAAATCAGAAATAACTGACTTCAAACCATTAGTAACTATATATTTCTATTTCTATATCTAGTATATGAAGTTCACGCTGTTCAGTGTGTGTTTGACCGACGCTGATTTGTGTTTTCTAGTCATCGAAACCCAAAGTGAGCGTCCCTCTGTCTGCTATCGTGGAGGTGAGGACCACCATGCCTCTGGAGATGCCCGACAAAGACAACACATTCGTGCTCAAGGTACAGGTCCCTCGTCTTATCTGCTCCTAGATGGTCCTTCATCTCGCAGGCTCCTGCATGTCCGTGTGTTTTCTTTGAGTCAGCTCAAGCTGTCGTGTTTTGTTGTGGATTGCAGGTAGAAAACGGTGCCGAATACATTTTGGAGACCATCGACTCTCTGCAGAAGAACTCGTGGGTCGCTGACATCCAGGACTGCATTGACCCCGGGTGAGAACGAGGGTTATTAGGACACGCTACTTGTGTAAAAATAGCTCTCAGCGCTCTGCTAATTGGCCAGACAACTTTTTAAGACCCACTCATGATATAGTGCCCTCGTTAAGCCGAATCGAATTTATTTACACAAGTACATAGTTTGAAAGCAGCTTTTAGAAAGTCTTACTCTTACGGTCTGTAACAATGCAAAAAAAGAATTTCCTGCTTGGTGTTTTTGTCTTGTTTTCTATTACTTCTAAACATTCTTAAATCAACATGCATGTACCTGAGAAGCAAAATAACAAGATATTAAGACTTGATTTCAAAGTATGTTTTGGTTGAAATCAAGTTAATGTTTTTCTCAAAATGATAAAAAATACTATCCTTTTTTTCCCACTAAATTAAGATTGTTTATTACCCCAGATTGTTTCTTTTTTTTTTTTTAGTAAGCAAACTTTGGGTTATTTTTTTTTTCTTTCAGAAAGCAAAAATTATCTAAAATAATTTTTCCCTAGATATTTGTAGTAAAATCACAAGACCATTTCTAACCAATTTATTCTTTGTTTGTAATAGTTTTAAATATTTTTAGCACTTTAAACCCTTTTGTTTACTGATCTAAACTGTAAACACAGTAGTGCTGTCCAACGATTAATTGCATCCGAAATGAACGTTTTTGTTTATATTATATGTGTATTATACATGCAATATAAATATTTAGAGAATTGTATATTCATTTATATATTCATATTCAAAATAACCGATTTTTCTTAAATGTAAGCATGCATGTGTGTGTATTTAGATGTACATAATAAATATACACTACATAAAAACGTTTGTTTTGGATGCGATGAATCGTTTGACTGCACTACTGTATTTACAAAAGAAGTCCATCAGAAACTTTGTGTTGCAGGACATCAGATGCATGTTTTAACAGATGAATTGCTTTGGTAAAGATAGGTTTTTTGTGGTGTGTGTGTGTGTGTGTGTGTCTCAGGGACAGCGGTGATGACATTGAGCTGGCGTCATGCGCTCACAGCCAGCCGCACAAAGACTTCTCGCTGGTGTCGTCCTGTAGCTGTGAGCTGCTGTGTGACGGTACGTAAACCTGTCCTCGAGCTCCGTCTGGGTTCTGACGTCACGGTTCGGCAGGAGGGAACGGTTTTTTAATATTTAAATATTTAAATCTACCTCATTAAAAAATAAATAAATAAAAAAATCCACTTCTGCTCTAAGCTATAGCCCTTTTGCATTAGCCCTACTATAGTGTTACGATTAACAACAGAGCCCAAACCTAAATTAAATATTCCTTTTTTAACTGTAATAACCAACACTCAAATTAAAAAAGACGCGTAAATTGCACTTTATGCGGTTTTTAAATTACCT